>NC_059224.1:1384441-1491941 GCF_020615455.1 Coregonus clupeaformis | reverse complement strand
TCTCTCAGTTTAGTAATACTCTCTCAGCTCTCAGTTTAGTAATACTCTCTCAGTTTAGCAATACTCTCTCAGCTCTCTCAGTTTAGTAATACTCTCTCAGCTCTCTGTTTAGTAATACTCTCTCAGCTCTCTCAGTTTAGTAATACTCTCTCAGTTTAGCAATACTCTCTCAGCTCTCTCAGTTTAGTAATACTCTCTCAGTTTAGTAATACTCTCTCAGCTCTCTGTTTAGTAATACGCTCTCAGTTTAGTAATACTCTCTCAGTTTGGTAATAATCTCTCAGTTTAGTAAAACTCTAATTTCATTAAATGCATTCAAAGCCTGCAAGTGATTATTTATTTTGATTCTTTCCTTCTGCTTTTTCATTTTGCAGAACCTATATTATGTGGCTGGTCCTGTCATCCTGTCTGTGCTAACTGGGTTTAGTCAGCATACTGCATCCTGACCAGCAGACACAGTAATGATGTTGCTGACTGACGTTACAAGGTCAGACGTCTCCCTTTTAACAGCTCTGATGGACCAAGACAAACTAAGCTACTACACTACACAGCCCCGTTGAAAAGTTGTTGCACAGGAACAAAAAAAAAAAAAACAACAACAACAACGTTTCTCAGACACTTACAATCACTGCCATTTCCACATAAGATGACTAGATTATTTAAATAGTGCACTAAAATTAAAGATTTAAATTAATTAGAAAACATTGTAATTTTAAAAATATACTAATATTAGGCCTACAATCTTCATAGGGCTCTCAAGGCTTTCAGAGCCATTCATAAACTCTGATAAACAACATAAACTGGTCTGATCTGAATCATCACTGTTCTGCTCTATGTCCCCCAAAGGCTTCTATGGAAGCATGAAAAGCTATGATGATTGAGAAAGTTGGTTTCTACAAAACGAAAACAACAGAATCCTCCAGTGTTGATTATGTGGTAACGTCACCCCATGACACAGAAGAGTTTTCCGGAGCCTTGATCTTCAGAGAGCGTCCAAAATGGCACCCTATTCCCTTATCAAGTACACTACTTTTGATCAGAGCCTTATGGACCCTGGTTAAAATTAGTGCACTATAAAGGGAAAAGGGTGCTATTTGGGATGCAACCCCAGTGTTGACATTATAGCAGCGTTAGGGAGGAACGGTAGCAGGTGGCCTTGACGACTGGAACTGGACTGGTCACTGTGCTGTCATTTCCACACTCACTTTTCCCACCACCACACCCTACCCCACCAAGGGGGAGGTTGAGGGAGAGGTTTGTGTGTGTGTTTATTTGTGTGTGTTTGTGTGTGTGTGTGTGTGTGTGTGTGTGAAACATTGGGGTTGTTGTTGGAGAGGTTGAGGGAGGTGTGTGTATGCGTGAATTAATTAATTAATGCATGAATTAAAATGTACGGGTCAAATCGCCAGTTGCAGACCCATCCCTTACGGAATATGGGTGCTGTATGAATTATGGGTGCTGTATGAATCATGGGTGCTGTATGAATTATGGGTGCTGTATGAATCATGGGTGCTGTATGAATTATGGGTGCTGTATGAATTATGGGTGCTGTATGAATCATGGGTGCTGTATGAATCATGGGTGCTGTATGAATTATGGGTGCTGTATGAATTATGGGTGCTGTATGAATTTAGCCTATGTGACATAAGCTAGACATAAGCTAGACCTACGTTGGAGTGCATTCTCGCAGTACTTCACCGACAACAATGAGACAGTCTATAGGGAGGAGGTCAAAGACCTGGCAGTGTGGTGCCAGGACAACAACCTCTCCCTCAATGTGAGCAAGACAAAGGAGCTAATCGTGGACTACAGGAAAAGGCGGGCAGAACAGGCCCCCATTAACATCGACAGGGCTGTAGTGGAGCGGGTCGAGAGTTTCGAGTTCCTTGGTGTCCACATCACCAACAAACTATCACGGTCCAAACACACCAAGATAGTCATGAAAAGGGCACGACAACACCTTTTCCCCTCAGGAGACGGAAAAGATTTGGATCCCCAGGTCCTCAAAAAGTTCTACAGCTGCACCATCGAGAGCATCCTGACTGGTTGCATCACCGCCTGGTATGGAACTGCTCGGCATCTGACCGTAAGGCGCTACAGAGGGTAGTGCATACGGCCCAGTATATCACTGGGGCCAAGCTTCCTGCCATCCAGGACCTATATACTAGGCGGTGTCAGAGGAAAGCCCAAAAAATTGTCAAAGACTCCAGTCACCCAAGTCATAGACTGTTCTCTCTGCTACCGCACGGCAAGCGGTACCGGAGCGCCAAGTCTAGGACCAAAAGCCTCCTTAACAGCTTCTACCCCCAAGCCATAAGACTGCTGAACAATTAATCAAAATGGCCACCCGGACTATTTACATTGACACCCCCACCCCCTCCATTTGTTTTTACACTGCTGCTACCCACTGTATATTATCAATGTATAGTCACTTTACCCCTACCTACATGTACAAATTACCTCGACTAACCTGTACCCCCACACATTCATTCGGTACCAGTACCCCCTGTATATAGCCTCGTTATTGTTATTTTATTGTGTTACTTTTTAGAATTGTTTTACTTTAGTTTATTTGGTAAATATTTTCTGCATTGTTTGTTAAGGGCTTGTAAGTAAGCTAAGTAAAGGTAGAGCCTCACCGCCACGGAGGAACGCTGGGGAGCTTGTTCACTCAACGGCCTCTAATTTGACCAGCAAGTTAGAAATATCTATTGGGTCAAATAAATGTGGGAGCCAGCAGCAAGCTGCCTTTTATCACAAAAACACAACGAGAAAAGTAACGATTCATCACGCTTGTTCAGGCAAGCTGAAGCTCCTGTCAAAATGACTAGCTAGCTGGCATGCTAAATAACAGCGGGTAAGCCATTGATATACAATAGCAGCTAAGCTAACGTTAGCATTAGTAAGCTAGTGTTAAACGATTTTTTAAAAGGTTTAGCTGCTAAATATGTATTTTCTGTCCACAAAGAAATGTTGTATAGAAAGCTTAAGCCATATAACTGTTTAAAAGCCGATTATATTGACAATTGTTCTATCAAGTCAGGATGGCCGAGCGGTCTAAGGCGCTGCGTTCAGGTCGCAGTCTCCCCTGGAGGCGTGGGTTCGAATCCCACTTCTGACAATACATTTTTTTCCCGTTTCACCTAAAATCCTTGATAGTAAACATTTCCTGTATACACAACCTAATAATGAAGCATAAACTGTAACCATACATGTAAAATACTCATTTTAATTGAAAGTTTCAATTGATTATAGCCTGTTTTGAAAGTGCTGCTGAAATAAGTGACCACTGCAACCAACATCATCCACCACTAAATTACCCTGTCCCCCGTCATTTTTCTCTTTTATATGAGTTTATTATGAAAGTTTTAAAAAAGGATGAGGGTTACAGTCGGTATTTCAGATAGTGGGGAGTGAGGCCTAAAAGTTTTTGATATATAAAAGCATCAACCAGTGGGTCTTGCGTTGGGTATACAGAGATGACCAGTTTACCGAGGAGTGTAGAGTGCAGTGATGTGTCCTATAAGGAGCGTTGGTGGTAAATCTGGTGGCCGAATGGTAAAGAACATCTAGCCGCTCGAGAACACCCTTACCTGCCGATCTATGAATTACGTCTCCGTAATCTAACATGGGTAGGATGGTCATCTGAATCAGGGTTAGTTTGGCAGCTGGGGTGAAAGAGGAACGATTACTATAGAGGAAACCAAGTCTAGATTTAACCTTAGCCTGCAGCTTTGATATGTGCTGAGAGAAGGACAGTGTACCGTCTACCCATACTCCCCAAGTACTTGTGCGAGGTGGGGGGGGGGGACATTTCCAGATATCATCAGCAGTAATACAATCAAGGCACGGCAGAGGACAGGGAGAGCTCTGCAGTGTTGATTTTTTAAATGACATTTGGAATGTGTATCAATCAGATGGTTACACGTTCATATTGTACCGCAATTTCATCAGGTAACATGAACGCAAAGCCGGCGAGAGGTGGTCAGAATAGGATGGGAGGCCAAGAGACCGTTTAACCAATAGAGAGTCAGAGTCGCGAGTGTGGGAACAAACATTGTCTGTCCCACGGTCGGGTAAACGAACAAGTTCACAGTCAAGATAGCTAGCTAAGGTCAGTGCCTAAATGTTGATGTTTCTGCGGTCCACGTGGAAATCATCAGGACATTATTTCCCACCCCCAATTCGTGACTACACAGTGCTCCACAGTATTGGAACATTGGACTCATTTTGTTGTTGTTTTGGCTCTGTGCTCCAGCACTTTGGATTTGAAGTGATACAATGACTATGCTGTTAGTCCATTTAGAAATTACAGCACTTTTTGTACATAGACCCCCCCCCGTTTTAGGGAACCAAAAGTATTGGGACAAATTCACTTATATGTGTATTAAAGTAGTAAAAAGTTAAGTATTTGGTCCCATATTCACAGCACGCAGTGACTACATCAAGCTTGTGACTACAAATGTGTTGGATGCATTTGCCCAATAGAATTGAATGGTAAATAATGTATTGTGTCATTTTGGAGTCACTTTGTAAATAAGAATAGAATATGTTTCTAAACACTTCTACATTAATGTGAATAATGATGAGTGGGAAAGTTACAGACG
The DNA here is from genome assembly GCF_020615455.1 of Coregonus clupeaformis. Taxonomy (NCBI): domain Eukaryota; kingdom Metazoa; phylum Chordata; class Actinopteri; order Salmoniformes; family Salmonidae; genus Coregonus; species Coregonus clupeaformis. Next base: position 1,487,334 of record NC_059224.1, on the reverse strand, counting down.
CACAAATATCATACCCCCCCACCCCAAAATGCTAACCTCCCCTGGTATTGTAATGGTGAGAGGTTAGAATGTCTCGGGGATCTATAACCTTCTCACTCTTTTCAATGTATGTTGTGCTTGGTTCAGGAAAGCCCTCTCATTGGACGTGGGTGGATGACATCATCACCAGTCGCTCTGACTAACCAGTGAGGCTCAACAGGAGCCTCTGCATTTTAACATTTACATCATTTAGCAGACGCTCTTATCCAGAGCCACTTACAAATTGGTGCATTCAACTTATGATAGCCAGTGGGACAACCACTTTAAAAAAAAAAAATATGGGGGGTGGGGTAAGGGGGGGGGTAGAAGGATTGCTTTATCCTATTCCAGGTATTCCTTAAAGAGGTAGGGTTTCAAGTGTCTCCGGAAGGTGGTGAGTGACTCCGCTGTCCTGGCGTCTTGAGGGAGCTTGTTCCACCATTGGGGTGCCAGAGCAGCAAAAACAGTTTTGACTGGGCTGAGCGGGAACTGTGCTTCCGCAGAGGTAGGGGGGCCAGCAGGCCAGAGGTGGATGAACGCAGTGCCCTCGTTTGGGTGTAGGGTCTGATCAGAGCCTGAAGGTGAGGAGGTGCCGTTCCCCTCACAGCTCCGTAGGCAAGCACCATGGTCTTGTAGTAGATGCGAGCCTCAACTGGAAGCCAGTGGAGTGTGCGGAGGAGCGGGGTGACATGAGAGAACTTGGGAAGGTTGAACACCAGACGGGCTGCAGCATTCTGGATGAGTTGTAGGGGTTTAATGGCACAGGCAGGGAGGCCAGCCAACAGCGAGTTGCAGTAATCCAGACGGGAGATGACAAGTGCCTGGATTAGGACCTGTGCCGCTTTCTGTGTAAGGTAGGGTCGTACTCTGCAAATGTTGTAGAGCATGAACCTGCAGAATTGGGTCACCGCTTTGATGTTAGCAGAGAACGACAGGGTGTTGTCCAGGGTCACGCCAAGGCTCTTTGCACTCTGGGAGGAGGACACAATAGAGTTGTCAACCGTGATGACGAGATCATGGAGCGGGCAGTCCGTCCCAGGGAGGAAGAGCAGCTCCGTCTTGCCGAGGTTCAGCTTGAGGTGGTGATCCGACATCCATACTGATATGTCTGCCAGACATGCAGAGATGCGATTCGCCACCTGGTTATCAGAAGGGGGAAAGGAGAAGATTAGTTGTGTATCGTCTGCGTAGCAATGATAGGAGAGACCATGTGAGGATATGACAGAGCCAAGTGACTTGGTGTATAGAGAGAATAGGAGAGGGCCTTGAACTGAGCCCTGGGGGACACCAGTGGTGAGAGCACGTGGTGCGGAGACAGATTCTCGCCACGCCACCTGGTAGGAGCGACCTGTCAGGTAGGACGCAATCCAAGAGTGAGCAGCGCCGGAGATGCCCAACTCGGAGAGGGTGTAGAGGAGGATCTGATGGTTCACAGTATCAAAGGCAGCGGATAGGTCTAGAGGGACGAGAGCAGAGGAGGGAGAGTTAGCTTTAGCAGTGCGGAGAGCCTCCGTGACACAGAGAAGAGCAGTCTCAGTTGAATGACCAGTCTTGAAACCTGACTGGTTTGGATAAAGAAGGTCATTCTGAGAGAGATAGCAGGAGAGTTCTCTCTCTCTCTCTCTCTCTCTCTCTCTCTCTCTCTCTCTGCTCTCTGCTCTCTGCTCTCTCTTCTCTCTCTCTCTCTCTCTCTCTCTCTCTCTCTCTCTCTCTCTCTCTCTCTCTCCCCCCCTCTCTCTCTCTCTCTCTCTCTCTCTCTCTCTCTCCCTCTCTCTCTCTCTCTCTCTCTCTCTCTCTCTCTCTCTCTCTCTCTCTCTCTCTCTCTCTCTCTCTCTCTCTCTCTCTCTCTCTCCCCCCCTCCCCTCTCTCTCTCTCTCTCTCTCTCTGTCTCTCTCTCTCTCTCTCCCTGTCTCTCTCTCTCTCTCTCTCTCTCTCTCTCTCTCTCTCTCTCTCATCTCTCTCTATCTCTCTCCCCCCTCTCTCTCTCTCTCTCTCTCCCTCTTTCTCTCTCTCTCTCTCTCTCTCTCTCTCTCTCTCTCTCTCTCTCTCTCTCTCTCTCTCTCTCTCTCTCTCTCTCTCTCTCTCTCTCTCTCTCTCTCTCTCTCTCTCCTCATTTTCTTGGTTTGGATCAAGAAGGTCATTCTGAGAGAGCTAGCATCCCATGAGTCAGAGCAGCACCCCACTCCCCACCCCACGCCGACCCTGACAAGCTCCTTAAGACAGGAGACAGACGGCAGATATTTTTTCTTTGAGAGTCTGTTTATGTTAAGGAGTGCACGGTGACGATAGAGCACTTTCTCTCACCAGAAGACACACAGCCACCACAGAGAGGGGTGGTCCTGCCCGTTGTCTGCTAGCCCTCACCCACCACAGAGAGAGGTGGTCCTGCCCGTTGTCTGCTAGCCCTCACCCACCACAGAGAGAGGTGGTCCTGCCCGTTGTCTGCTAGCCCTCACCCACCACAGAGAGAGGTGGTCCTGCCCGTTGTCTGCTAGCCCTCACCCACCACAGAGAGAGGTGGTCCTGCCCGTTGTCTGCTAGCCCTCACCCACCACAGAGAGAGGTGGTCCTGCCCGTTGTCTGCTAGCCCTCACCCACCACAGAGAGAGGTGGTCCTGCCCGTTGTCTGCTAGCCCTCACCCACCACAGAGAGAGGTGGTCCTGCCCGTTGTCTGCTAGCCCTCTGGTTCCGTGTTGTTTTACTCTTCCCCTGGCTGCAGTATGGATCGTTTACAGCAATGGCTCAAAACTGCCTTTTTCTTTTCTTTGACCGTGTTCTAATGACATTTCTGTGTCTGTGCCACTCGACCTGGCTTTAGTCGAATGCACTGACTGTAAGACGCTCCGGATGAGAGCGTCCACTAAATGTCCAAAATGTAAATGTGATCTCTGTCAAGTCAGAGACTCACGTCCTCTATTGTAGATTCAGCAACACATTACTGTAGCAGTGTGACCTGTATGCTAGTCACGTGTAGGCTAACTGACTTCTGTGACGCAAGGACTTGACTGGCTGAGATTTGTCTACTTATTCAATTAGTTGAATAACTTGTTCAGTTACTTAAGTCTCGATGTTAACCACTGTGTCTTTAAATACTGTTTATTATACCTACTGTATATTATACCTACTGTATATTCTACCTACTGTATATTATATCTACTGTATATTATATCTACTGTATATTCTATCTACTGTATATTATATCTACTGTATATTCTACCTACTGTATATTATACCTACTGTATATTATACAGTGAGGGAAAAAAGTATTTGATCCCCTGCTGATTTTGTACGTTTGCCCACTGACAAAGAAATGATCAGTCTATAATTTTAATGGTAGGTTTATTTGAACAGTGAGAGACAGAATAACAACAACAAAATCCAGAAAAACGCATGTCAAAAATGTTATAAATTGATTTGCATTTTAATGACTTATGCCCATGATGACAATTATTTCACTTCCAGTGCCCCTCACCCTCTCCTCCAGTCCAGATGTCTAATTGGCCGTCTAGCTCTCGATCAGTCTGAAACGGTATAGCCCCACAGGTTCCCACGTGGACAGGGTTGGCTTCCCGGATAACGCCTAGTCATGGACATCCATTGGCTCCCTGTGGCATACCGTTGAAAACGTGCTAAGTTTGTCTCCCCTGGGTTTATGCAACGCTGAAGTCCTTGTCATGTGTCTGCCCAAAGTCTCAGCAGATTTGGTAGCGATCTGAGGGTTAGCGATTAGAGAGGCTTTCCATTCTATCCTTAGCCTGCTCCTAACCCACGACGACCAGATTAGCAGGTAGCGGACAGGAGAGGCCCCACAGGGAGGGAGGAGAGAGAGGGTGGGGGGAGAGGGAGAGAGAGAGAGAGAGAGAGAGAGAGAGAGGGAGAGAGAAAAGAGAGAGAGAGAGAGAGAGAGAGAGAGAGAGAGAGAGAGAGAGAGAGAGAGAGAGAGAGAGAAAAGAGAGAGAGGGTGGGGGAGAGAGAGAGAGAGAGAGAGAGAGAAAAAGGGAGAGAGAGAGAGAGGGTGGGGGGAGAGAGAGAGAGAGAGAGAGAGAGAGAGAGATTGAACCGATTAGCAGGTAGCGGACAGGAGAGGCCTCACAGGGAGGAAGGCGTAAGGCTTCAGACCTGACACTTCCTTCTGTCCTCTGATCGCTTGGTCGCTCGGTCGCTTGGTATGCTCACAGTGTGCAGACTGAGGGTTTGTTGTCATATGGAGACTTAATGTAGGGATCTGGTTGATGAAGTTGGTTTACCTACCTGCCGTTGTGGTTTTTCAAGCAGTTTGGTTCTCTTTATCTGCTGGGATTCGGGGATCATGATTGTTGAAAGCGTGAGTAATATCATCTGTTGCATCTATACTGGTAATGCTTGGACCCAGAGTTTGCGCCTGTTTTTTCAAAAGGGAATTAAACATTGAGGATATAACAGAAAATGTAAAGTAATTGTTAGGAGATAGAACAAGATATTAGGGAAGGTGTGAATACAGATAGTTGTCTTTGTGTTAAATCCCTTACTGAAATATTAATATAAACTTTGCACCGTGTGCAAATGTTTAGTACTGTAGATCTGGGGCTAAGGCTATATGTGTTGCACGCAGAGATGGCCTGTTATCTGCAGGGCAGCAAAGGTTAAGACTGTCGGGAGAATAACTCAAAAGGTTGAGGGAATGTGCTCATTGGTCATTGGTCCAGTAAAGACCCAATGGGGATGTCTTGGTGTTGCTATCAAAAGGACAACCTTTAACGAGAGAAAACAATGACTGCATTCCAAAACAAAGTTGGTTCCTAATGGTTCCTTTCAAAATCCTCTTCGGTCCTTGAGCTTTGCTTCAGTCTCATGTAACAATTTAAGGCCAATGTTGTCAACAACGCGGTCAGTTTTGTAGACAAAGTTACACATTTTACATGATCATATTCAAGCACAGTATCAAGCCATGACATTGCCCTGCAATTGTTCGTTATGAATGACATTGAATGGAAAGTCCTCTATTTAAAGGGTTTTATCCCTAAGATAAGGTCTACTGCCAAGCTCTCTTGTATGGCTCCTTCCTTAGTCTTTATCTGCTTAAGGCCATGCAGAATATGTTCAGGACTTAATGTTTCAGTGAACACCTAACACCGAATGTGAGAAGTACATTTAAGGAGAAGAAGTGCAAGAATTAAGTACTGTTGTTCTATCGTGCATGCAATGATGTCTGAGGGGGAAAGAACAATGTTCGTTTTTTGCAGTAACTTCCAAATGGATGTGGCAGTTTCACCAATTAAGGATTCTAGTTTTAAAGATCCAATGCAGCCGTTTTGATCTCAATATTCTGTGATTTAATTAGGGTTAAGTGCCTTTCTCAAGGGTTCAGACATATTTTTTATCTAGTCAGCTTGGGGATTCAAACCAGCAACCATTACCTGTCTGTCCTGCTCTCTACCTGTCTGTCCTGCTCTCTACCTGTCTGTCCTGCTCTCTACCTGTCTGTCCTGCTCTCTACCTGTCTGTCCTGCTCTCTACCTGTCTGTCCTGCTCTCTACCTGTCTGTCCTGCTCTCTACCTGTCTCACCTGCTCTCTACCTGTCTGTCCTGCTCTCTACCTGTCTGTCCTGCTCTCTACCTGTCTGTCCTGCTCTCTACCTGTCTCACCTGCTCTCTACCTGTCTGTCCTGCGCTCTACCTGTCTCACCTGCTCTCTACCTGTCTCACCTGCTCTCTACCTGTCTCACCTGCTCTCTACCTGTCTGTCCTGCTCTCTACCGGTCTATCCTGCTCTCTACCTGTCTCACCTGCTCTCTACCGGTCTATCCAGCTCTCTACCTGACTCACCAGCTCTCTACCTGTCTCACCTGCTCTCTACCTGTCTGTCCTGCTCTCTACCTGTCTGTCCTGCTCTCTACCTGTCTCACCTGCTCTCTACCGGTCTATCCAGCTCTCTACCTGACTCACCAGCTCTCTACCTGTCTCACCTGCTCTCTACCTGTCTGTCCTGCTCTCTACCTGTCTCACCTGCTCTCTACCTGTCTCACCTGCTCTCTACCTGTCTGTCCTGCTCTCTACCTGTCTGTCCTGCTCTCTACCTGTCTGTCCTGCTCTCTACCTGTCTGTCCTGCTCTCTACCTGTCTCACCTGCTCTCTACCTGTCTGTCCTGCTCTCTACCTGTCTGTCCTGCTCTCTACCTGTCTGTCCTGCTCTCTACCTGTCTCACCTGCTCTCTACCTGTCTCACCTGCTCTCTACCTGTATGTCCTGCTCTCTACCTGTCTCACCTGCTCTCTACCTGTCTCACCTGCTCTCTACCTGTCTGTCCTGCTCTCTACCTGTCTCACCTGCTCTCTACCTGTCTCACCTGCTCTCTACCTGTCTGTCCTGCTCTCTACCTGTCTGTCCTGCTCTCTACCTGTCTGTCCTGCTCTCTACCTGTCTGTCCTGCTCTCTACCTGTCTCACCTGTTCTCTACCTGTCTGTCCTGTTCTCTACCTGTCTGTCCTGCTCTCTACCTGTCTGTCCTGCTCTCTACCTGTCTGTCCTGCTCTCTACCTGTCTCACCTGCTCTCTACCTGTCTGTCCTGCTCTCTACCTGTCTGTCCTGCTCTCTACCTGTCTGTCCTGCTCTCTACCTGTCTGTCCTGCTCTCTACCTGTTTGTCCTGCTCTCTACCTGTCTGTCCTGTTCTCTACCTGTCTGTCCTGTTCTCTACCTGTTTGTCCTGCTCTCTACCTGTCTGTCCTGTTCTCTACCTGTCTGTCCTGCTCTCTACCTGTCTGTCCTACTCTCTACCTGTCTGTCCTGCTCTCTACCTGTCTCATTTTTTAAAAATGGATTGGTTTAGTACTTCACCAGATGTTCAAAGCAGTTTATATCTATTGTAATAAGGGGTGATGCATGGCAGCCATTTTGCGGCAGCCATTTTTAATCACATCAGTGATCACAGTGGAGAGGTGACTCTAGGTGGAGGTGACTCTGTTTTAAGAATGGCGTGAGCTTCCCTAATCCTGAATACACAACATGGGTGAGCAGCCACTGGCTAGATTGTGAACAATTAAGGAAAAGGGATTTTATGCTCTAGGTGTATTTTAAGACGATCCAGGTGAAAGTTTGTAGATCTACTCTTGAGTGTACCAAACATTAGAAACACCTTCCTAATATTGAGTTGCTCCCCCCTTTTGCCCTCAGAACAGCCTCAATTAGTTGGGGCATGGACTCTACAATGTGTCGAAAGCATTCCACAGGGGATGCTGGGCCCATGTTGACTCCAGTGCTTCCCACAGTTGTGTCAAGTTGGCTGGATGTCCTTTGGGTGGTGGACCATTCTTGATACACACGGGAAACTGTTGAGCGTGAAAAACCCAGCAGCATTGCAGTTCTTGACACACCCAAACCGGTACGCCTGGCACCTACTACCATACCTGGTTCAAAGGCACTTAAATATTTTGTCTTACCCATTCACCCTCTGAATGGCACACATACACAGTCCATGTCTCAATTGTCTCAAGGCTTAAAAATCCTTCTTTAACCGGTCTCCTCCCCTTCATCTACACTGATTAAAGGGGATCTAATGGACAAGGTTTGTTCTCTATCAATCAATTTTCAATCAATCAATTTTATTTTATATAGCCCTTCTTACATCAGCTAATATCTCGAAGTGCTGTACAGAAACCCAGCCTAAAACCCCAAACAGCTAGTAATGCAGGTGTAGAAGCACGGTGGCTAGGAAAAACTCCCTAGAAAGGCGAAAGCCTAGGAAGAAACCTAGAGAGGAACCAGGCTATGAGGGGTGGCCAGTCCTCTTCTGGCTGTGCCGGGTGGAGATTATAACAGAACCATGCCAAGATGTTCAAAAATGTTCATAAGTGACAAGCATGGTCAAATAATAATCAGGAATAAATCTCAGTTGGCTTTTCATAGCCGATCATTAAGAGTTGAAAACAGCAGGTCTGGGACAGGTAGGGGTTCCATAACCGCAGGCAGAACAGTTGAAACTGGAATAGCAGCAAGGCCAGGCGGACTGGGGACAGCAAGGAGTCACCACGGCCGGTAGTCCCGACGTATGGTCCTAGGGCTCAGGTCTCTCAGTTGGCTTTTCATAGCCGATCATTAAAGAGTTGAAAACAGCAGGTCTGGGACAGGTAGGGGTTTCGTAGCCGCAGGCAGAACAGTTGAAACTGGAATAGCAGCAAGGCCAGGCGGACTGGGGACAGCAAGGTGTCATCATGCCCGGTAGTCCTGACGTATGGTCCTAGGGCTCAGGTTCTCAGAGAGAAAGAGAGAACGAGAGAATTAGAGAGAGCATACTTAAATTCACACAGGACACTGGATAAGACAGGAGAAGTACTCCAGGTATAACCAACTAACCCCAGCCCCCGACACATAAACTACTGCAGCATAAATACTGGAGGCTGAGACAGGAGCGGTCCGGAGACACTGTGGCCCCATCCGAAGAAACCCCGGACAGGGCCAAACAGGAAGGATATAACCCCACCCACTCCGCCAAAGCACAGCCCCCGCACCACTAGAGGGATATCCCCAACCACCAACTTACAATCCTGAGACAAGGCCGAGTATAGCCCACAGAGGTCTCCACCACAGCAATAACCAAGGGGGGGGGCGCCAACCCAGACAGGAAGATCACGTCAGTAACTCAACCCACTCAAGTGACGCACCCCTCCCAGGGACGGCATGAAAGAGCACCAGCAAGCCAGTGACTCAGCCCCTGCAACAGGGTTAGAGGCAGAGAACCCCAGTGGAGAGGGGAACCGGCCCGGCAGAGACAGCAAGGGCTGTTCGTTGCTCCAGCCTTTCCGTTCACCTTCACACTCCTGGGCCAGACTACACTCAATCATATGACCTACTGAAGAGATAAGTCTTCAGTAAAGACTTAAAGGTTGAGACCGAGTCTGCGTCTCTCACATGGGTAGGCAGACTGTTCCATAAAAATGGAGATCTATAGGAGAAAGCCCTGCCTCCCGCTGTTTGCTTAGAAATTCTAGGGACAATTAGGAGGCCTGCGTCTTGTGACCGTAGCGTACGTATTGGTATGTACGGCAGGACCAACTCGGAAAGATAGGTAGGAGCAAGCCCATGTAACGCTTTATAGGTTAACAGTAAAACCTTGAAATCAGCCCTTGCCTTAACAGGAAGCCAGTGTAGGGAAGCTAGCACTGGAGTAATATGATCAAATTTCTTGGTTCTAGTCAGGATTCTAGCAGCCGTATTTAGCACTAACTGAAGTTTATTTAGTGCTTTATCCGGGTAGCCGGAAAATAGAGCATTGCAGTAGTCTAGCCTAGAAGTAACAAATGCATGGATTAATTTTTCTGCATCATTTTTGGACAGAAAATTTCTGATTTTTGCAATGTTACGTAGATGGAAAAAAGCTGTCTTTGAAACAGTCTTGATATGTTCGTCAAAAGAGAGATCAGGGTCAAGAGTAACACCGAGGTCCTTCACAGTTTTATTTGAGACGACTTTACAACCATCGAGATGAATTGTCAGATTTAACAGAAGATCTCTTTGTTTCTTGGGACCTAGAACAAGCATCTCTGTTTTGTCCGAGTTTAAAAGTAAAAAGTTTTTATCAGACTACAGCGTCTGTATTGCACTTGTCGATCTTACGTCTCTACACTTTACTGAATTAGTTCTGCTGGAGAGAACCATTCTGTGTCTTCACTATACTGAATGAGTTCTGCAGGAGAGAACCATTATGTCTCTTCACTATACTGAATGAGTTCTGCAGGAGAGAACCATTCTGTCTCTACACTATACTGAATGAGTTCTGCAGGAGAGAACCATTCTGTCTCTACACTATACTGAATGAGTTCTGCAGGAGAGAACCATTCTGTCTCTTCACTATACTGAATGAGTTCTGCAGGAGAGAACCATTCTGTCTCTACACTATACTGAATGAGTTCTGCAGGAGAGAACCATTCTGTCTCTACACTATACTGAATGAGTTCTGCTGGAGACAACCATTCTGTCTCTTCACTATACTGAATGAGTTCTGCTGGAGACAACCATTCTGTCTCTTCACTATACTGAATGAGTTCTGCAGGAGAGAACCATTCTGTCTCTTCACTATACTGAATGAGTTCTGCTGGAGAGAACCATTCTCCAGTAAACCTGTTGTTATATCCAACTTCCTGTAGCCTACTTGTTAATTACCACATAGTCTGTTATTCTCTGACGTGCCAGTAGACTTGAATCTTTTCTCACCACGTTCAAGGATTTTAGCGTTAACCCTCCACATAGTCTCTTAAGATAACTGCATTTGTACTGTACACTGTACTGTATTTATGTAGTGTACTGTATTTATGCACTGTACTGTATTTATGTAGTGTACTGTATTTATGTAGTGTACTGTATTTATGCACTGTACTGTATTTATGTAGTGTACTGTATTTATGTAGTGTACTGTATTTATGTAGTGTACTGTATTTATGCACTACATAAATACAGTACACTACATAAATACAGTACAGTGTACAGTACACTGCATACATACAGTACACTACATAAATACAGTACAGTTTACATACTGTATACTGTACTATATTTATGTAGTGTACTGTATACTGTACTATATTTACGTAGTGTACTGTATACTGTAGTGTATTTATGTAGTGTACTGTATTTATGTAGTGTACTGTACATTGTACTCTATTTATATACTGTACTGTATTTATGTAGTATATACAGTATGTTGAACTGGTTGATACTGGTATTATGGGGGAAATGTATATATTGAACAATAACTTCTAATGCTTTGATATTTAGGACAGTGACTTGCAGTAGATTAACTAATGGACAGGTCCACTTTGAATCGGTCAGCTCGCTAGGCCTAAGCTCTTTATATAAAGTCACATGAAGCTTACCTCTGCTGCCGGCTGTCTCACCTGCTCTCTACCTGTCTCACCTGCTCTCTACCTGTCTCACCTGCTCTCTACCTGTCTCACCTGCTCTCTACCTGTCTCACCTGCTCTCTACCTGTCTGTCCTGCTCTCTACCTGTCTGTCCTGCTCTCTACCTGTCTCTCCTGCTCTCTACCTGTCTGTCCTGCTCTCTACCTGTCTGTCCTGCTCTCTACCTGTCTGTCCTGCTCTCTACCTGTCTGTCCTGCTCTCTACCTGTCTCACCTGCTCTCTACCTGTCTGTCCTGCTCTCTACCTGTCTCACCTGCTCTCTACCTGTCTGTCCTGCTCTCTACCTGTCTGTCCTGCTCTCTACCTGTCTCACCTGCTCTCTACCTGTCTGTCCTGCTCTCTACCTGTCTCACCTGCTCTCTACCTGTCTGTCCTGCTCGCTACCTGTCTGTCCTGCTCTCTACCTGTCTGTCCTGCTCTCTACCTGTCTGTCCTGCTCTCTACCTGTCTCACCTGCTCTCTACCTGTCTCACCTGCTCTCTACCTGTCTCACCTGCTCTCTACCTGTCTGTCCTGCTCTCTACCTGTCTGTCCTGCTCTCTACCTGTCTGTCCTGCTCTCTACCTGTCTCACCTGCTCTCTACCTGTCTCACCTGCTCTCTACCTGTCTGTCCTCACCCTCCATTAATGTCATGCAAAAAGTACTGCATTCCAAAACAAAGTTGCTTCCTAATGGTTCCTTTCATAATCTTCTCATGTAACAATTTAAGGCCAATGTTGTCAACAACGCGGTCAGTCTTGTAGACAAAATTACACATTTTACATGATCATATTCAAGCACAGTATCAAGCCGTGACATTGCCCTGCAATTGTTCGTTATGAATGACATTGAATGTAAAGTCCTCTATTTAAAGGGTTTTATCCCTAAGATAAGGTCTACTGCCAAGCTCTCTTGTATGGCTCCTTCCTTAGTCTTTATCTGCTTAAGGCCATGCAGAATATGTTCAGCACTTAATGTTTCAGTGAACACCTAACACCGAATGTGAGAAGTACATTTAAGGAAAAGAAGTGCAAGAATTAAGTACTGTTGTTCTATCGTGCATGCAATGATGTCTGAGGAGGAAAGAACAATGTTAGTTTTTTGCAGTAACTTCCAAATGGATGTGGCAGTTTCACCAATTAAGGATTCTAGTTTTAAAGATCCAATGGAGCCGTTTTGATCTCAATATAAAATATTTTCTGTGTAGCAATTAAGTACCTTACTGTGATTGATTTCAATTAAAATGGTCAAAATGAAAGAAAAATAGCTTCTTAGCAAAAAGAAATTTCTCAAGCAAGAATTGAGTTAGGACTGTCTGGGAGTGGTTTGAGTGAGGGGCCTAATTGGACGAGCCTAATGTAACCTAAAAACTAGCTGTTATTGGCGGAGAGTTTTGAAACTCTCTTTGTTATTGGTCTATTCACTTATACCACCTGGTGATGTCGTCAGGCGGTCCAAAACTCCACCCAGCAAAATGTGTTTACATTTCAGGTGGTCTTTTCAAACAGCTCTTACACTAAAAGGACATCATGATAATTTTCATAATGTCACAGTATTATTCCAACCTCCTAGTGTGGAGAACTATATAAAACACAGGTATATCACGTTTTTGACTGCACCATCATTAGACCCCGTTAACCTTCTCCCTCTTCCTCTCTTCCAGTGCGGGGCGAATGGGAGACAACCAGCCGGCGTAACCATGACAACAACCACCTGCCCCTCCCTTATCTCGGCTGAGATAACTTCATCCAGAGGCGGGGGACTGACCAGGAAGTAACAGCCATTGGACAGGAAGTAATAAAGATGTCTTCCCACAAGCGCAGCTTCCAGTGCTTCGATGCCATCTTGGACGACGGTGGCCACCAACACCCCAAACCCTCACTCCCCTTCGGGCTGCATTCTGCCCCCGCGCCGCCCCCCAGCAGATCCCCACATAGTGGGGGTAGCATTCACCAGGAGCCCCTGGAGGACCGGGGGTGCTACCTGTGTGCCCAGGCCACAGAGGCCAGACAGGAGGCCCAGAGAGAGGCCCAGAGAGAGGCCCAGAGAGAAGCTTCATCCTGGTACCTCCCTCCGGTCCACCCACACCACCACCCCCAGCAGTATGTCCGCAGGCGGCCGGTCCGGCCTGACGAGCCCCCTGCTGAGGCCTCTGACCACCACCACCTCCACCACCTCCACAGGCACAACAAGAAGGTGGTGCTGGTGAAGAATAGCGACCCCTCTGTTCGGAGGACCATCGTGCTCCATCGCGGGACCATCCGCAGCCTGGGCCTGTTTCTGGAGGAGCTCTCTGAGTTCATGCAGTACCACGTCAGGAAGCTGTGCACTCTGGAGGGACGCAAGGTGACACCACTGACCGTCTATTACAACAACATCAGATAGTAGATACCCACACACATAACCCACTAATATAGAGATAACCCACTAGTGTACACTCTGGAGGGACGCAACAGAGTAGAATGGGATACTTCTCATAGAGAAATTTGCTTTGTTACAAAGTGCAGGCTTTCCAACATACATCACAAGACATAATAACCAGGAAATAAAAACAGAATGTGTTATAATTGTTTTTAGTCATCACATTAATGATTTGGTTTGGAAAATGTTACGCAACAGCGTGGAGACTTGAGAGCAGTTTTCTTTTTTTTTTCTTTTTTTTTTATTGCCTGAGAGGCGTGGAAATGTGAGAGGGAAAGAGAGGCCTCTAGTGGCAGGAGTTACTTTATCTTTACTAAGCCCCAAAGCGCCTTCAACCCTGATATGCTGAGATTCCATTTTTCTATTCAGAACCCAATTTGTATTAATTACAGTACGAGAACCTCAAAGTTTTGTTCAGGAAAAGCCTATCTCTTTAAGAGGCAGAGGTTTCTCTGGCTTGTTCGGCGCCTGTCCTCTATTTAAAGGGTTTTATCCCTAAGATAAGGTCTACCTCCAAGCTCTCTGGTATGGCTCCTTCCTTAGTCTTTATCTGCTTAAGGCCATGCAGAATATGTTCAGGACTTAATGTTTCAGTGAACACCTAACACCGAATGTGAGAAGTACATTTAAGGAGAAGAAGTACAAGAATTAAGTACTCGTTTATCCAGAGCGACATCCGGGAGCAATTAGGGTTAAGTGCCTTTCTCAAGGGTTCAGACAGATTTTTTTAAAATCTAGTCAGCTTGGGGATTCAAACCAGCAACCTTTCGGTTAGTGGCCCAATGCTTTTAACCACTAGGCTACCTACCCCCTACCATGTTCTACCCAGGGTAAACATTCTGTAAAGTTCTGTACTGCTCTCCACTTCTGTCCATTAGTGGTGCTAACACTGGCGCTGTAGCGCCCCGAGGATGCATCCGAACCAAACCTCTACAGCAGGGGTTGTAGATAACAAGGAATGAGCCGTAGGGTGACAAAGGATCAAGTTAAAAGTTAAAAGTCTAGTTCCAGAAAAAGTTGATACTGTCAAAGATGTATTCATATTTTGTCCGTTGATTATCCTCAGACAGTTTATCAAAACTGGCATCTCCGTCCAGTCAAAAAATCAGAAAGGCCAAGTCTCTTCAAGATTGCTCTGAATGTAATATTTGTTCTATTGTACATTCAGTTGTACTTACTGCTTACAGTGCATTTTTCAACTGTAAAAAAGCACACTGGCAGTTGAAACAGATAAATGGCTTTGTCCGTGGTCACACGTAGCCCAGATGAAGATAATTAATCGCTGCTGTAGTGGAAGATGCATTTCTGAGCGACTCCTGGTTTCAAATAGCCTGTGTATTCTCAACACTGACCTGCTTCTAGTCTTTCAAAATAGCTCTGTTTTGACCAGGATTAATAGTTACTCAGGAGGGCTGAAACATCCCAGCAGTCTAAATATATATTTATATATATACAGTGGGGAGAACAAGTATTTGATACACTGCCGATTTTGCAGGTTTTCCTACTTACAAAGCATGTAGAGGTCTGTAATTTTTTATCATAGGTACACTTCAACTGTGAGAGACGGAATCTAAAACAAAAATCCAGAAAATCACATTGTATGATTTTTAAGTAATTAATTTGCATTTTATTGCATGACATAAGTATTTGATCACCTACCAACCAGTAAGAATTCCGGCTCTCACAGACCTGTTAGTTTTTCTTTAAGAAGCCCTCCTGTTCTTCACTCATTACCTGTATTAACTGCACCTGTTTGAACTCTTTACCTGTATAAAAGACACCTGTCCACACACTCAATCAAAAAGACTCCAACCTCTCCACAATGGCCAAGACCAGAGAGCTGTGTAAGGACATCAGGGATAAAATTGTAGACCTGCACAAGGCTGGGATGGTCTACAGGACAATAGGCAAGCAGCTTGGTGAGAAGGCAACAACTGTTGGCGCAATTATTAGAAAATGGAAGAAGTTCAAGATGACGGTCAATCACCCTCGGTCTGGGGCTCCATGCAAGATCTCACCTTGTGGGGCATCAATGATCATGAGGAAGGTGAGGGATCAGACCAGAACTACACGGCAGGACCTGGTCAATGACCTGAAGAGAGCTGGGACCACAGTCTCAAAGAAAACCATTAGTAACACACTACGCCGTCATGGATTAAAATCCTGCAGCGCACGCAAGGTCCCCCTGCTCAAGCCAGTGCATGTTCAGGCCCGTCTGAAGTTTGCCAATGACCATCTGGATGATCCAGAGGAGGAATGGGAGAAGGTCATGTGGTCTGATGAGACAAAAATAGAGCTTTTTGGTCTAAACTCCACTCGCCGTGTTTGGAGGAAGAAGAAGGATGAGTACAACCCCAAGAACACCATCCCAACCGTGAAGCATGGAGGTGGAAACATAATTCTTTGGGGATGCTTTTCTGCAAAGGGGACATGACGACTGCACCGTATTGAGGGGAGGATGGATGGGGCCATGTATCACGAGATCTTGGCCAACAACCTCCTTCCCTCAGTAAGTGCATTGAAGATGGGTCGTGGCTGGGTCTTCCAGCATGACAACGACCCGAAACACACAGCCAGGGCAACTAAGGAGTGGCTCCGTAAGAAGCATCTCAAGGTCCTGGAGTGGCCTAGCCAGTCTCCAGACCTGAACCCAATAGAAAATCTTTGGAGGGAGCTGAAAGTCCGTATTGCCCAGCGACAGCCCCGAAACCTGAAGGATCTGGAGAAGGTCTGTATGGAGGAGTGGGCCAAAATCCCTGCTGCAGTGTGTGCAAACCTGGTCAATGCCTACAGGAAACGTATGATCTCTGTAATTGCAAACAATGGTTTCTGTACCAAATATTAAGTTCTGCTTTTCTGATGTATCAAATACTTATGTCATGCAATAAAATGCAAATTAATTACTTAAAAATCATACAATGTGATTTTCTGGAATTTTGTTTTAGATTCCGTCTCTCACAGTTGAAGTGTACCTATGATAAAGATTACAGACCTCTACATGCTTTGTAAGTAGGAAAACCTGCAAAATCGGCAGTGTATCAAATACTTGTTCTCCCCACTGTATATATATATATGTATGTATGTGAGGGAATATCCCGATTGCTTTCCCAAATTACAAAACATCAGAAGTGCCTATGTCTGGAGAGGGTTATAGTTTTGTTGGCTCTCACTGGAATCAGCAAAGTATGTCTCCAGTTTAATTTGATATGTATTTTCTCATGTTGAGATGTTGGGTGTTTTGATGTCTGGTGTTTCATGACCAAACTTAAACATTACATTGGTACGCTATTTGGGATAGTAGGTTATTACATTTCACAACCTTTAATATTTAATCAAAGTTATAGTATTCACCAAATGAACACTTAATTGTGCAAACTAAGGAAGGTGAAAAAAAAAACGTGTTGATTAATTTGTGTTAGATTTGTGGATTGCAAATTGAACTACTTAATTTTGAGTCCAATGAACATATAACATGGAGATTCCACCCGAACCACAGAGTGAAGAGAATAGTTTGTTACTTGAGCAGATAAATCACTAGGTCATTATGCTACCTGTAATGGATTACAGTGGTCATTACAGTGATCACAACTCTCTCTGCTGTGGTTCCTGCTTTCGCCCATTCAGCAAACTCCTAGGGCTGGAAACGGGCGGAATTGACGGAAAACTAAAACAACCAATTCCTATTGGACAAATCCAAGTAGTTCCTCGCAGTTTTATGTTATTTTCTTTCCCTGTTTGGTGCCAACTAAATACTACCTAGACCTCCTGCGTTCTGGTCTGTTGTAATTCCTTCCTGCTTTCCCCAAACTCAGCAAACTCCCAGGACTGCTGAGCCATGCTTGGGGCTCTTTGTCTGGTGACAATGGGAGCCGTCCAGTGGAAAGACAACAGAATGCACAGTCACCTCAGGCGATGGGGACTTGGACTAGGAGATGATCCTGGGTTAGGAAGATAATATGGCCAGACAGACTGACCCTCACACAGCCCTTTGCTGCTGCTGGGATGTTGCATCACTAACACGGCAGAGGCACTAAAGTGGTTTAATATAGGAAACGCAGAGGTCACTTGTTCACTGTTACATTTGTGAACGTCTAAATCAACATTTGGGGCCATTTAATCAGCGTGCCTCCCTCCTATAGACAAAGGGAGAAGTGCTATGGAAAGGGCTCCATTTTGTCGTTTCTGAGCATATGCAATGTGTCTGCCTCCGATGTAAAACAAATGTTTGACTTCCACACAAAATTACTTCTTTACTTATTTTAGGTTTAAGGAAGAGTGTAGGTCGCATTCTTTATCGTAGAGCTATGAAATAAATAATTTTCCATCCGCCTGCTCGAGACAAATTCAGCGATTGCTTTGCCATCTCTGTGCCGTGAAGCAGTCGAGCTGGATAAATGTTTTTCGAAGGACCGCCCCTTTGACATACCATTGCAGTGAAGTTATATAAATGGATGTAATGATGCAGCCGACCACCAGAGGGAGGCAAATACAAAAAAAATTCGACAGAGGACGTTTACATTTACATTTACGTCATTTAGCAGACGCTCTTATCCAGAGCGACTTACAAATAGGTGCATTCACCTTATAGCCAGTGGGATAACCACTTTACAATGTTTATTTATTTTATATTTTTATAATTTTTTTGTGTTATTTAAAAAATATATATATATTAATTTTTTCTAATTTCAGTATTTTTTTTCCAGTTATTTCTTCTTTATTTTAGTTTTTTTTTAAATCTTTTTTAAAATCTTTTTTTCTTTTTTTTGGGGGGGGTGGGTTGGGGTAAGGGGGGGTAGAAGGATTACTTTATCCTATCCCAGGTATTCCTTAAAGAGGTGGGGTTTCAAATGTCTCCGGAAGGTGGTGAGTGACTCCGCTGTCCTGGCGTCGTGAGGGAGCTTGTTCCACCATTGGGGTGCCAGAGCAGCGAACAGTTTTGACTGGGCTGAGCGGGAACTATGCTTCCGCAGAGGTAGGGGAGCCAGCAGGCCAGAGGTGGATGAACGCAATGCCCTCGTTTACATAGTCCTAGCAAGGTCTGGATGGCTGTCTTCTGACTTAGAACACGGTGGGAAATCAATAAAAGAAGTAATGTAAACATATACATATTTTTAAAAGTAATTCTAATGCCCGATTTCCTGGACTGTCACTTTAAGAGGTTTAAGCGATTTACTACTGTTTGCATGGCATGAAATAATCAACAGATATTTCATTGGCTGCAATTTAGGGAGATGGAATTTTTTTTTAGAGAGTTGCATTGTATTTGACTGCTTTAAGTTAATAATTGATTGAATTTATATAATGCTTTTCCAGATGCTCAAAGCACTTACATAGAGCAAAATTCACCACCTTAAAACATTTTACTGCAGTGGGCTAAATCAGTGCCACACAGAGGGATTCTTGGTAGGTCTTAAACAAGCCTACTTTGAAACAAAAGTATACACCTCACACATATGGGCTTAAAAAAAAATAAGACACGTGTACCATGTCAGATATAGAGTTGACATGTATTCAATTTTGAGTTTTCATCCCAATATTAAACGTGATATACATCACAGAAGACTGAAATATAACAAAACTGTTTGACATTGAAACACCAGATGTCTGTTTTTATTAAATAATCTTTATTTAATTATTAATAATATTAATAACATTCCACCCATGAGGACAAAGAGGGCGCTTTTGGTCATTGACTGCAGGAAAGGGCTACAGTGTTATGGACGTAAGTCAACATGCAGTAGGCCTAAAACAGACTTCCCCTAATTAACTCAAGCTGATCATATCAGAATGCTGTTTTAATGATTAGCCTTAATGTTAGTGTGGGAAAGTTAAGATGGCAGATGTTTATGATTCCTGAACTCATTAACATCTTCATGTTGTTGATGGCTGTAGTCCATAACGACTTTGAATCCATGTCCATATCCTGCGTTTGGCCTAACTTTAACCATATAGCGTCATTTAACTCTTTATGTGAACATTATTCATTCAGGGTTTGTCTCATTGAGATAAAACATTTCTTGCAAGAGAGAGACCTGACAATCTCAATTTCGATCACAACTGATTTTGACTAACTCTCTTTGTCCGTTTTCTCATCTACCGGAAAATTTTTCTCACCTTTCTATCTGTGTTCCTCAGATCGACAGTGTTCAGAGTCTCTTGCAGTGCCCCAGTGTGTTGATTTGTGTGGGCCGTGAGCCCTCTCACCCCATCCTTCCGGAGAACTTCTGGAAAAACTTGGACGCCAAGCTTCCACGACTGAGTCCAAAGTCTCTGGGACGCTCCAACACAGCCAGTGAAGGACAGGAGTCCAAGAAAACGGGTATAAATACAACTCAACAACGTCTTACACTGTCATTACAATACATTTTTGATCAATTCTACTACTATGTTAAGCAAAACATTTTATTTGGAAAGGTCGGTATCATGGCCATCATAGATATCATCATCAATCTTCAACAACAAATCTGATCATTCTTTGTAAAAGAAAGTTATTGAACTTTATTTTATTAGCAAATTGAAATATCATCAGTGTCAACCTTCTTATAAACCTAACTGATCATTTATTTTTCTCTCCTTTTCACTAATACAGGCAGCTTAGGACTTGAGACAAAGAAAAGTGTCATCCACCAAAGATCTGAATCCAGCAACCGGTCAGCCAGGCACTCCATATCATCTGACAAATCACTCCCACCAATCAACTCTACGTCCCCTGCCCATGTTGGCCCCTGCCCTCATTCAAGTGAAGGCTTGATGGAGGATGACATCGAGAAAAGGGTGCTAGTCAACAAAGATGGCAGCTTGTCAATGGAAATGAAAGTGCGTTTCCGACTACTGAACGACGAGACCCTGCATTGGTCCACACAAATAAAGAAGTCGGTAGGAACGACCAACGAATACCTCCAAGGATACCACGACAACAGCTCTCTTCAGCAAAGTAGTGTGGAGAGCCGTTCAGAGCCGGAGTCCCTTTCACCAGGCGAGGCTGACGATGCCTACGTCACAAAGCTCTATCAGAAGCATCTGGAGGACCCTCACTGTCAGCACTGCTGCGGCCACTGCCAGGAGTACGAGATCTGGAAGAGCCATATTTCCGGCGGGCAGGGGACTGTCTACCAAGTCACCTCCTCCAGCTCCAGTGCTTCCTCACGCACCATTGTCCGTAAAAAGGGATCGGTGGAGACCATGTCCAGTGAGGAGATCACCGAGCACGTGGTGGAGAAGCGCTTTCAACAGACTGTGGAGGAAGCGGGGGGCGACACCACTGTGGACTACTGCACCATCAGCCGCGGCTGCAGCAGGAGCGAGACGCGCTTGACGACGACGTCCGCCAAGAGTGAGAGTAGGGTGTCCACCGAGGAGAAGAGCGAGATCCTTGGCAAGAGCGAGAGCGTTGACATTACAAGCCAGGCATCGGATAACGACGAGGCTACCGCTGATAGTTCTTCCTCTGCTCCCTCCAAGGAGTCTCGGAGCGAGGTTAGCGTCAAGATCACTGATGCAGAGGAAGAGGAGCGGCCTTTGTCTGCTGTTAGTCTTTCCTCTCAGATTCTGGCATCGCTCAGGGAAGACCAGGATGATGAGGACGACGACCTTCCACCAAGTGCTTCGAGAGCGTGTGTATGTTCTCAGTATAGTAATGCTGAAGAGGAGGAGGATCCCACCAGAAGGGAGGAGGAGCCCAGCAGAAGTGCTGTTTTGAACACAGCAGCAACACCAATGCAACATGTATCTCCCAGGCCTCCTAGTAGTAAGAAGGCATCTTATGTGCACTCTAAGTCAGTCAAGGCTGAGTCTCCGGCACCAGCAGATGGACAAGATGACCAAGAATCAAACGAGTGTAAATGTGAAGCATCTGACGAAGCAGGAGATGCAACGGATGCTGATGACGAAAGTGCTGAGACTGCAGTAGAAAAGGAAGCGGGTCAAGAAGGGATCCCTTCAGAGGACACTGAAACCGAAGACCCAGAAACAAAGGAGAGGGCAATGAGCTCGCTGTCTGTCAAATCAAATGTCTCTACCAGATCCAAGAGGCCCAAAGTTGGGGATTCAGGAGTTCAGGAGGAAAAGGGAGAGTGGTCATCAAGTCCTATGTCAGTCAAATCCAATGCCTCAGCAAAGTCAAGGAAGTCCAATGTTTCAGATGTAGAATATGTAGAAGTACAGGAACATCAAACAGACAAAAGATCCTCAAGTGCCATGTCAGTTCAATCAAATGCCTCAACAAGATCTAAGTCTAAAATGTCAGAAGTGGCAGCTGAAGAAAACATTACACCAGAAGAAGACGCAAAAACAGCATCAAGTGCTTTGTCAGTTAAATCGAATGCCTCAAGGAAGTCTAAAGTTTCTGATGTTCCTTCTGAAGACAACGCTGAAGACGAATTGGATGAAGCGGAGGAGAGAGCAGCTAGTGCTATGTCTGCTATGTCCAACGTGTCTACCAGATCAAAGAAGTCCAAGGTTTCCAAACTTTATGTTGAAGAAACCAAGAGAGTATCCAGCACTATGTCTGCTAAATACAATATGTCAGCAAGAAATACGATGCTTCTGATGAAATACGATGTTTCTGATAATCCCGCTGCAGACGTTCCTGCTGAAGAAAATGCAGGAGACGAAGCAGGGGAAACTAAAGAGAGAGCACCCAGTGCTATGTCTGCTAAGTCTGCTAAGTCTAATGTTTCTGCAAAATCAAAGAAGTGCAAGGTTTCTGAACTCTGTCCAGAAGAAGAACTTAGAGCAGCCAGTGCCTTGTCTGGTAAGTCCGCCGTTTCGGCAAGATGCAAGAAATCCATAGTTGTTCCTGCTGAAGAAAATGCAGAAGTAGAACAAACTGAAGAGAGAGCATCCAGTGCTATGTCTATTAAATCTAATGCCTCAGCAAGATCAAGAAAGTCTACAGCAGAAGATGATGTTGGGGAAACTGAGGTGAGATCACCGAGCGCTATGTCTGCTAAGGCAGATGTTCCTGCTGAAGAAAATGCTGAACCTGAGGTTGAAGTGGAGGAGAGAGCACCGAGCGCTATGTCAGTTAAGTCCAATGTTTCTACCAGATCAAAGAAGACCAAGGTTTCTCAACTTTGTGTTGGAGAAGATATTGAGAGAACATCCAGCGCTATGTCTTCTAAGTACAACCGGTCATCAAGATACAAGAAATACTATGTTTCTGATGGAGAAGAGGATCAATCTGAAGAGAGACCATATAGTGCTATGTCTGCTAAGTCCAATGTTTCCAATGCTCAAGACAACGCAGAAGTGGAAGAATCTGAGAGAGCAGCTAGTGCTATGTCGGAAGCTACTGCTGAAGAAAATGCAGAAGAGGAGGTAGAACAAACAGAAGAAAACATCCTGGAGGAAGCAGAGGAAACAGAGGAAACAGAGGAAGCAGAGGAAGCAGAGGAAGCAGAGGAAGCAGAGGAAACAGAGGAAGCAGAGGAAACAGAGGAAGCAGAGGAAACAGAGGATCGTGCTCCCAGTGCTGTGTCAGTTAAATCCAAAGCTTCAGAAGTTCCTCCTGAGGAAAATGAAGACGAGGAATTGGAAGAAATTAAAGAAAGAGCACCTAGTGCCATGTCTGCTAAGTCAGCTAAGTCTAATATTTCTGCAAAATCAAAGAAGTGCAAGGTTTCTGAACTCTGTCCAGAAGAAGAACTTAGAGCAGCCAGTGCCTTGTCTGGTAAGTCCGCCGTTTCGGCAAGATGCAAGAAATCCATAGTTGTTCCTGCTGAAGAAAATGCAGAAGTAGAACAAACTGAAGAGAGAGCATCCAGTGCTATGTCTATTAAATCTAATGCCTCAGCAAGATCAAGAAAGTCTACAGCAGAAGATGATGTTGGGGAAACTGAGGAGAGATCACCGAGCGCTATGTCAGCTAAGTCTAATGTTTCGGCAAGATCTAAGAAATCCAATGTTTCTGAAGCTCCAGCTGACGAAAATGCAGAACAGGAAGGAGAAACTGGGGAGAGAGCACCAAGCGCTATGTCTGCTAAGGCAGATGTTCCTGCTGAAGAAAATGCTGAACCTGAGGTTGAAGTGGAGGAGAGAGCACCGAGCGCTATGTCTGCTAAGTCCAATGTTTCTACCAGATCAAAGAAGACCAAGGTTTCTCAACTTTGTGTTGGAGAAGATATTGAGAGAACATCCAGCGCAATGTCTTCTAAGTACAACCGGTCATCAAGATACAAGAAATACTATGTTTCTGATGGAGAAGAGGATCAATCTGAAGAGAGACCATATAGTGCTATGTCTGCTAAGTCCAATGTTTCCAATGCTCAAGACAATGCAGAAGTGGAAGAACCTGAGAGAGCAGCTAGTGCTATGTCAGAAGCTACTGCTGAAGAAAATGCAGAAGAGGAGGTAGAACAAACAGAAGAAAAAGTCCCGGAGGAAGCAGAGGAAACAGAGAAAACAGAGGAAGCAGAGGAAGCAGAGGAAACAGAGGATCGTGCTTCCAGTGCTGTGTCAGTTAAATCCAAAGCTTCAGAAGTTCCTCCTGAGGAAAATGAAGACGAGGAATTGGAAGAAATTAAAGAAAGAGCACCTAGTGCCATGTCTGCTAAGTCTGCTAAGTCTAATATTTCTGCAAAATCAAAGAAGTGCAAGGTTTCTGAACTCTGTCCAGAAGAAGAACTTAGAGCAGCCAGTGCCTTGTCTGGTAAGTCCGCCGTTTCGGCAAGATGCAAGAAATCGATAGTTGTTCCTGCTGAAGAAAATGCAGAAGTAGAACAAACTGAAGAGAGAGCATCCAGTGCTATGTCTATTAAATCTAATGCCTCAGCAAGATCAAGAAAGTCTACAGCAGAAGATGATGTTGGGGAAACTGAGGAGAGATCACCGAGCGCTATGTCAGCTAAGTCTAATGTTTCGGCAAGATCTAAGAAATCCAATGTTTCTGAAGCTCCAGCTGACGAAAATGCAGAACAGGAAGAAGAAACTGGGGAGAGAGCACCAAGCGCTATGTCAGTTAAGTCCAATGTTTCTACCAGATCAAAGAAGACCAAGGTTTCTCAACTTTGTGTTGGAGAAGATATTGAGAGAACATCCAGTGCAATGTCTTCTAAGTACAACCGGTCATCAAGATACAAGAAATACTATGTTTCTGATGGAGAAGAGGATCAATCTGAAGAGAGACCATATAGTTCTATGTCTGCTAAGTCCAATGTTTCCAATGCTCAAGACAATGCAGAAGTGGAAGAACATGAGAGAGCAGCTAGTGCTATGTCAGAAGCTACTGCTGAAGAAAATGCAGAAGAGGAGGTAGAACAAACAGAAGAAAACGTCCCGGAGGAAGCAGAGGAAACAGAGGAAACAGAGGAAGCAGAGGAAACAGAGAAAACAGAGGAAGCAGAGGAAGCAGAGGAAACAGAGGATCGTGCTTCCAGTGCTGTGTCAGTTAAATCCAAAGCTTCAGAAGTTCCTCCTGAGGAAAATGAAGACGAGGAATTGGAAGAAATTAAAGAAAGAGCACCTAGTGCCATGTCTGCTAAGTCAGCTAAGACTAATGTTTCTGCAAGATCAAAGTCCAAGGTTTCTGAACTTTGTCTTGAAGAACCCAATAGAGCATCCAGTGCTACGTCTGCTAAATCTAATGTTTCTGAACTCTGTCTTGAAGAACCCGAGAGAGCATCCAGTGCTATGTCTGCTAAGTCTGCTAAGTACAATATGTCAGCAAGACACAAGAAATACGACTTTTCAGATGATCCTGCTGCAGAGGAGGAGAGAGCAGCTAGTGCTATGTCAGCTAAGTCAGCCAAGTCAAATGCTTCAGCAAGATCGACAAAATCTAAAGCTTCTGGAGTTCCAGCTGAGGAAAATGCAGAAGACAAAGTAGAAGAAACTGAGAGAGCACCTAGTGCCATGTCAGCTAAGTCCAATGTCTCTACAAGATCCAGGAGGTCAAAAGCTTCTGAATTTCCTGCTGAAGAAAACATAGAAGATGAGGTAGAAGGAACTGATGTTCCTGCTGAGGAAACAGCAGAAGACGCAGCAGAGGAAAACGCAGAAGCAGATGAAACAGAGGAACATGCTCCCAGTGCTATGTCAGCTAAGTGTAATGTTTCTGATATTCCTGCTGAAGACAATGCAGAAGACACAGTAGAGGAAACTGAAGAGAGAGCGCCTAGCGCCATGTCAGCTATGTCATCTAAGTCCAATGTGTCTTCAAGATTGAAGAAAACCAAGGTTTCACAACTTTGTGTTGAAGAAGACGCTCAGAGATCATCCAGCGCCATGTCTGCTAAGTACAATCGGTCATCAAGATACAAGAAATATGACTTTTCAGATGAAAAAGAGGATGAAACTGAAGAGAGAGCAGCTATGTCCAATATTTCTGATGATCCTGCTGAAGACAACGCAGAAGATGAAGTTGGGGAAACTGAGGAGAGAGCACTAAGTGCTATGTCTGCTAAGTCAAACGCTTCAGCAAGATCTATGAAATCTAAAGCTGCCGAGGAAGAAACTGAAGAGGGAGCTGAGAAAAACGCAGAAGTGAAGGTAGAAGAAACTGATGTTCTGGCTGATGAAAATGCAGAAGGGGAGGACCGAGCTCCCAGCGCTATGTCTGCTAAGTCCAATGTTTCAGCAAGATTCAAGAAATCCAATGTTTCTGCAAGATCAGCGAAGTCTAAAACTTCTGAAGTTCCTCCTGAGGAAAACGGAGACGAGGAATTTGAAGAAATTGAAGAGAGTGCACCTAGTGCCATGTCAACTAAGTCAAATAAGTCTGTTTCTGGAAAATCAAAGAAGTCAAAGGTTTCTAAACTTTGTCCTGAATTAGATACTGAAGAGAGTGCACCCAGCGCGTTGTCCGGTAAGTCTGCTGTTTCGGCAAGATGTGAGAAATCTAAAGCTTCTGAAGTTCCCGCTGAAGAAACAGCTGAAGACGTTCCGGCAGAAGAAAATGCAGAAGAGAAAGTAGAAGAAACTGAAGAGAGAGTTGAAGAAACTGTAGAAGAGGAAAAAGAAGTTCCTGCTGAAGAAACAGCTGAAGATAAAGAAAAAGAAACTGAGGAAAGGGCACCGAGCGCTATGTCTGCCAAGTCAGCTAAGTCTAATGTTTCAGCAAGATCCAAGACATCCAGAGCTTCTGAAGTTCCTGCTGAAGAAGAGGATCAAACTGAAGAGAGAGCACCCAGTGCTATGTCTGCTAAATCTAATGCTTCTGCAAAATCAAAGAAATCCAATGTATCTGCAAGGTCAGTGAAGTCTAAAGCTTTAGAAGTTCCTCCTGTAGAAAATGGAGACAAAGAATTGGAAGATATTGAAGAAAGAGCACCTAGTGCTATGTCAACTAAGTCTAATGTTTCTGCAAGATCAAAGAAGTCCAAGGTTTCTGAACTTTGTCTTGAAGAACCCGAGAGAGCATCCAGTGCTACGTCTGCTAAATCTAATGTTTCTGAACTCTGTTTTGAAGAACCCGAGAGAGCATCCAGTGCTATGTCTGCTAAGTCTGCTAAGTACAATATGTCAGCAAGACACAAGAAATACGACTTTTCAGATGATCCTGCTGCAGAGGAGGAGAGAGCAGCTAGTGCTATGTCAGCTAAGTCAGCCAAGTCAAATGCTTCAGCAAGATCGACAAAATCTAAAGCTTCTGGAGTTCCAGCTGAGGAAAATGCAAAAGAGATAGAAGAAACTGAGAGAGCACCTAGTGCCATGTCAGCTATGTCTGAAGTTCCTGCTGAACCTGAGGATGAAACTCCAGCTCCAGCTGACGATAACGCGGAAGAGGAAGTGGAGGTAGCTGAGGAGAGAGCACCCAGTGCTATGTCAGCTAAGTCAGCTAAGTCCAATGTCTCTGCAAGATCCAAGAAATCTAAAGCTTCAGAAATTCCTGCTGAAGAAAATGCAGAAGAGGATGTAGAGGAAATTGCTGAGCCAGAGGACGAAACAGAGGATCGAGCTCCCAGCGCTATGTCTGCAAAGTCCAATGTTTCAGCAAGATCCAAAAATGTTTCTGCAAGATCGGCGAAGTCTAAATCTTCTGACATTTTTCCTATGGAAAATGGAGACGAGGAATTGGAAGAAATTAAAGAAAGAGCACCTAGTGCCGTAGCTGCTAAGTCTGCTAAGTCTAATGTTTCTGCAAGATCAAAGAAGTCCAAGGTTTCTGAACTTTGTCTTGAAGAACCCGAGAGAGCATCCAGTGCTATGTCTGCTAAGTCTGCTAAGTCTAATGTTTCTGAACTCTGTCTTGGAGAACCTGAGAGAGCATCCAGTGCTATGTCTGCTAAGTCTGCTAAGTACAATGTTTCTGAACTCTGTCTTGAAGAACCCGAGAGAGCATCCAGTGCCATGTCTGCTAAGTCAGCTAAGTCTAATGTTTCTGCAAGATCAAAGAAGTCCAAGGTTTCTGAACTTTGTCTTGAAGAACCCGAGAGAGCATCCAGTGCCATGTCTGCTAAGTCAGCTAAGTCTAATGTTTCTGCAAGATCAAAGAAGTCCAAGGTTTCTGAACTTTGTCTTGAAGAACCCGAGAGAGCATCCAGTGCTATGTCTGCTAAGTCTGCTAAGTCTAATGTTTCTGAACTCTGTCTTGAAGAACCCGAGAGAGCATCCAGTGCTATGTCTGCTAAGTCTGCTAAGTACAATATGTCAGCAAGACACAAGAAATACGACTTTTCAGATGATCCTGCTGCAGAGGAGGAGAGAGCAGCTAGTGCTATGTCAGCTAAGTCAAATGTTTCAGCAAGATCGACAAAATCTAAAGCTTCTGGAGTTCCTCCTGAAGTGGAAGTGGAAGTGGAGGCTTCAGAAGTTCCTGCTGAAGAAACCATTGAATATGAAGTAGGGGAAACTGAAGCGAGAGCACCGAGCGCTATGTCAGCTAAGTCAGCTAAGTCTAATATCTCTGCAAGATCCAGGAAGTCCAGAGTGTCTGAAGTCCCTGCTGAAAAAGAGGATCAAACTGAGAGAGCAGCTAGCGCTATATCTGCTAAGTCCGAAGTTCCTGCTGACGAAACTGAGAATGAAACAGAAGAGAGAGCACCCAGTGCTATGTCAGCTAAGTCCAATGTCTCTGCAAGATCAGGGAAATCCAAAGCTTCTGAAGTTACTGCTGACGAAAAGGCTGCAGAGCAGGTAGAGGAAAATGTGGAAAAAGCAACAAGTGCTGTGTCGGCAAGATCAGCCGGAACCCACGCATCTGCCAGGACCCAAGCATCAGCCAGGACCCACGGATCAGACAGAACCCACACATCAGACAGGATCCACGCATCAGAGAGGATCCACACATCAGACAGGACCCACATATCAGACAGGACCCACATATTAGACAGGACCCACGTATCAGACAGAACCCACGCATCAGACAGGACCCATGCATCAGAGAATAGCAGAACTGCTGAAGTGACTGAGAGACCTAAAAGCAACATGTCCAATGTGTCGTCCCACCTGCAAGTGAAAGGACAAAAGGACAAAAACAATACGGATGATGCCAAAAGTGACAAAGGGAGTGATATTTCAATTAAGACAAACAGATCAAAGAAGACTGCCACTAGAGATCATGTAGACACTCCCAGACCTAACTCTGTTGCGTCAGAGAGTCATCTCACTCCTACTCCACCACACTGCCCACCAACCCCTAGACAAATTAAACAACCTGTTATTCTACTTGGTGTCTCGAGTGACAGTAACAAGTTACACGCAGCAGATCCAGTGAAGGAGAACTCTGACATCTTATGCGATGGCCCCTTAGAAGCGACAGGCAGGAATGTCAGTGACAACAAAAGTGGCAAGAGCAGCAAGCGCAAACACAGGAAAGGGGTTTCCTCTTGCAGTTCCTCCCTACGGTTGCTGGAAGGAGATGTCTCTGAGCTGGTTCCCTCCAATCTACCCAACGCCTCTCCAACAGATGTTGTGAGTGAGTGGCTTAAGAAAATACCATCCGACAGTGCGATGTACGACATTGGGGATGAATTCAGTGACAGAGGCCATTCACCGGAGATGGCACCAAAGGAAAAACCGAATGGGACAGAGGAGATTGACATCACTGCTGAGTGTGAGACTCAAAAAGAAAAGGAAGAGCCCAAAGAGACAGCAGCCAACCATGTGGCTGACGGTGAGGAGCCAGCGGAGACTCCACCAGAGACCCCACCAGAGGGCACCGCTCCACAGGAGGACTTATCAAAGAGCTTTCACTCCTCAGTGCAGGTGATGAAAGTGCTGTTGAGTCCCAAGCTTGACCGGTGTCACAGCTTACCGGAAGTTTCCCCAGTGTACGGACGTAAACTGAGCACCTCAGCCAGAGGTCTCCTGGATTGCCTCGCAAAGCTGCAGTTGATAGACTTTGATCCCAATGACGATGCAAACGCTAAGGAAGCAAGGTACAGAGAGCTAATGAACATCCTTCAGTCCCTCTGGTTGTGTGACCCTGCAGAGAATCAAAAGACACAGCAGAATGGCTGTGATCAACACTCTGTGGACGGTGATACCAAAGCAAAGTCCTCCTCTGGGGTGGACGTCAGCAGTGGCTCAACAGGCTCAGGTAAGAGCTCAGGTGGTGTGGCTCAGGCACCGAACGCAGAGGGGGAAGCATTGCTGAAGGTACAAGAAGTTGATGAAACTGCAGAGGAACAGGAAAGCCCAGAGTCCTCAATCCCATTGTCTGATCCAGCCACTCTGGACGTAGCCAGTCAGGTCCAATGGACCACAGAGGAAGGAGGAGGAGAAGGAGGAGGAGGAACAGCAGTGGAGGAAGAGAAACAAAAAGATGAAGACATCCCGGCGTCTGATGACACCGTTAGAAATGAAAGTCTGAGAGAATTACCAGAAACACCCCCGTCTTCCAACAAGAGCTCAGACCCTCGAGAGGACACAAGCTCTGGCTCTCCTCCGTCTGTCCAAAGGGCACAACTAGCCAAAAAGGTTTCCCTAGATCCTGATCCTGTCTGGGTCTTGAAGTTACTGAACAAACTAGAGAAGCAGTTCATGACACATTATGTGGATGCCATGGCTGAGTTCAAGGTTCGCTGGAACTTGGACGAAAGCAAACAGCTCGATGCCATGATAGCCGAACTGAAAGACGATGTGCATAGGAGGATACAATTAAGCGTCGACAGGGAACTGAGGAAGATCCACGGTCGGGCTGGAAGACCAAGACCACCCAAAGAAGAATTGTCACGAGAATCAAGTGCACAAACAGAGACGAGGCGAAGAAGACTGAAGGTCGTGCGCAACCAGTCTATTGATTACCGAGAGGAGAAAAGCGACGATGCAACTGGCACTTCTTTCAGTGACCAACGGAGTGATGATGAATATTGCCCTTGTGAAACGTGTATAAAAATAAACTAGAATTGGGGCCACTGCTTCCTGCAGAAGTTTTGCATATTGCTCCAGTCATAATGGCGTTTGATCTAAAGTCAATCCTCCAGTTGAAAAAGGACCCTACTCCAAATACACAAGAAGTTGATGTTACTGATGACACTGAAACTATGGATGAAGCCAAAGTAGTGAAAACTAGTATTATACATGCATTTGATTTAAAGTCAATTCTCCAGTTGAAAAAGGACAATCCTCCACAGATACAAGAAGAAGTCAATGTTACAGATGAGACTGGAGGCATGGATGAAGCCAAAGCAGCGGAAACTCTTGTTGAAAACGTTATCAACAGGGCTAAGAAGGAGGTGGAGGCATCACAAGAACAGAAAGATGCTGAACAGGATGATGAAATGGGTGATAAAGCTGAGGCAGCAGTAGAAGAGACAGCTAAAGATGAAGCAGGAGAAGAAGAGGAAGCTGATATTGCTGAAGATGAAGTAGCAGAAGAAGAAACTGTTGACGCAGAAACTCCAGAAGATGAAGCAGGAGAAGAGGAGGAGGAAGCTAAAGCAGAAACAGCAGAAGCTGAGAAAGCAGAAGATGAAGCAGGAGAAGAAGAAACTGCTGAAGCAGAGACAGCAGCTGATGACGAAACAGCAGGAGAAGAGGAAACTGCTGAAGTAGAGACAGCTGACGAAGAAGCAGAAGATGCAGCAGAAGAAGAAACTGTTATAGCAGCAGGATCAACAGCAGAAGAAGCGGAGAGCACTGAAGCAGAGGCAGCTGATGATGAAATGGCAGGAGAGGAGGAAGCTGAAGCTGAAACTGCAGAGGCAGAGACTGCTGAGGATGAAGCAGGAGAAGACAAGGAAGCTGAAGTAGATGGAGAAGATGACACTGTCGAAGCTGAGAGTGCCAAAGTAGAGTCAACTGAAGATGAAACTGCCGGAGAAGATGAGACTGTTGGAGAGGAGAAGAGTGCTGAGGCAGAGACAGCAGAAGAGGAGGAAGCTGAAACTGAGGCAGTTGAAGAGGAAACTGCAGGAGAGGAGGAAGCTGAAGATGAGTTAGCAGAAGATGAAGCAGTAGAGGATGATGCTGAAGCTGAAACTGCTGACAATGAAACAGCAGGAAGAGAGACTGCTGAAGAAGAGGCAGCTGAAGAGGAAGATGAGAAAGCCGAAGCTGAGACAGCAGAGACAGAAACCGCTGATGAGACAGCAGGTGAAAAGGATGCTAAAGGTGAAACAGCTGGAGACGAAACTGCCGGAGAAGAGGAGGCTGCAGAATCTGAGACAGCAGCAGAAGAAGAGACAGCTCAAGATGAAACTGCAGGAGAGGAGGAGACTGCAGAAGAAGAGATAGCTGAAGAAGAGGGTACAACTGAAGTAGAGGCAGCTGACGAGGAAACTGCAGAAGCTGAAACAGTTGAAAATGGAACAGGCATTGAAGAAGACGAGGAGACTGCTGAAGCAGAGATAGCTGAATATGAAATAGCTGAAGCTGAGGCAGCAGAAGAAAATACTGCTGAAATAGAGGCAGATGAAGATGAAGCTGCCTTAGAGCAAGAGA
Organism: Coregonus clupeaformis; assembly: GCF_020615455.1. Lineage (NCBI taxonomy): Eukaryota > Metazoa > Chordata > Actinopteri > Salmoniformes > Salmonidae > Coregonus > Coregonus clupeaformis. Next base: position 1,455,197 of record NC_059224.1, on the reverse strand, counting down.
CAGCGGAGGCAGAGGCAGAAGAGGAGGCTGAAGCTGAGACTGCAGACGATGAGACTGCTGGAGAAGATGAAACCACAGGGGATGAGTCAGCAGAAAATGAAACAACTGGCGAGGAGTCGGCTGAAGTTGAAACAACCGGTGATGAGTCGGCACCAGCTGAAACTGCAGGAGAAGAGACAGCACAAGCTGAAACTGCAGCTGACGACGAAACAGCTGACGACGAAACAGCAGACGAAGAAGAGACTGCCGAAGCAGAGGCAGCTGAAGCAGCAGGAAATGGAGCTGAAGAGGATGTAGAAAAAGTGGAAGCTGAAAAAGAAGAGAAAATAGAGCCAGTAGTCAAGGAGACGGAGGGTCACGATGACATGTCGGAGATAAAAGCAGACGATGAGGCGAAGGAGGGCGAAACGACAGACCAAGATATGGTTCAGGAGGAGGAAGAAACAGAACAAGAAGAGGAGGCAGAAGAAGCAGAGAGTGAGGATCTTGCAAACGGAAGCCAAGACCAAGCCGAAGATGTCATAGAGGGGTTTGAAAAGGAAGAAATAGAAGCGGAAATGACGGCAAGAAACGAGACAGCCAATGAAGAGGATTGCTGCGGAAACTTTGGGCACTCGGTCGACGGAGGGGATGAGGATTTGTCTGAGCTGGAAGTGTCGGCAGATGAGGGGGAACAATCAGAAGTGCCAGCCGTCAGGAAAGACAACATGGAGGAAACTGTTGAGGAAACTCCAGTGACCTCATTCGATGCCTTGACCAGAGCAGAGTTCTCTGAAGATGGTGCCAACGCCGACGTTGAGGATTCAGAGGCTGATGTAAACGACCAAGAGTCAGAGGCCCAAGAGGACAAAGCAGAGGCTGAGCTTCAGGTTGAGGAGGAGGCGGAGGAGGAAGCTGAAGAGGAGCAGGAAGCTGAGGAAACCCCAGTTGAAGAGACTCCAGTTGAGGAGCTGAATGAGGAAGGGGAGGAGGAGCAGGAGGAAGTGGAAAAGAAGGATGCAGCAGAAGACGACGCTGCTGCTGCTGCTGAGGAAGACCAGGAGGAAGCTGAAGAGGAAGTTGAGGAGGAGCAGGTAGAAGCTGAGGAGGAGCAGGAGGAAGTGGAGGAGAAGGAGGAGGAAGAGGAGAAGGCTGAAGTGGAGGAGGATCAGGCTGAAGTTGACGAGGATCTGGCAGAAGCTGAGAAGGGGAAGGAGGAAGATGAGGAGGATACAGCTGAAAACTATGCTGCTCCTGAGGAAGAACCAGCCAATGAGGCTGATGATGTCACAATCAAAGGACAGTCTGAAGACAACAGTGATGGCGATGGACCTTCTGGGACATCTGAAACGAGCCTACATAGCCAGCCAACCAAATCTTCCATGGAATCCCAACCAGGCTCGCTGGACGAAATCCTGGATGAAGAGGCAGAGAGAGAGTCCAACAGCGAGAAGAGTTCACAGACAGGGTCAGGGATAAGCTCGGGCCACCACCTCTTGGTGAAGAGAAAGCAGATGGACACAGAGGACGAGAGCAGAGTGTCAGAAGTCACAGAGTCAGCCAGCGAGGTTCTCGAGCGACAAGTAAGTTCCCCAAAGAAGAAGACTCCAAAGAAGTCTCTGGCAAGATCTGTCAAGTCAAGCAAGGCCAAGGATATTGATCAAGACGATCTTGATTTCTAAAAACTCTTAAAACTTAATTTACGATATTTTGCTTGTAAAACAAAAATTGGGCAATGTTTATATGACCCCCCCATTTTACCACATTCTTGCCTGCATATGCCTTTTATACCTCCCGCGGTAATAGAGGTGTGCAGATGTGGCTGGGCGTCTATTTTATTAAATCCATTGAATTTACACCATCAAAAAGAAAATCCATTATTAATTCGTTCCCACACAACTTGAGTCACGGAAATATGTGGAACCACTGTCATATATAAAAAAAAGGTGATATTTTGAAACAGAGCCCCTTTGTTAGGGGGCAGGCATAGAGAGTTGAGAGTTTCTTCATCATGATACCAATAGAAAAATAATAGAAATCCTATTTTCAAAAGCATGTGCGTCTCATGTTCATATTTCATAACCTCCGCGGGCTTTTAGAGTTGCCTACACGCGATCGAGCAAAGGAATAGGCCTACTCTTGATTTAGGCTACATTGCTACATGCTAAAATGTTTCTGATCAGTGATAGATGAGCTATACCTCCACTTATTTGCCCAGCCAGAGAATTAACCAAATATACAGACGGAGATTCAGTGAAACAAAATCACATTGATCGAGACAAGTCAGTGAAGTCACAGGCTTTTGGTCGGGAATAAAGCGACTAAGTGACTGCGAGTGAAGTGCAAAATAATTCACTTGTTAAACTACATATACTGTATAACATGCTGGCAAAATGTTCTAATAAATCAGCCAACTAGACAAGACGATCAGAGCATCACTCACCTCAACTTAGCTAACATTTCCCCAGCCTAATTGTAGCCTAACCAATATCCAAACGGACATTGATTGATTTATCAAGATGAGTCCAAACGCTTGTCTCAAAGCAGCGCGATGTATTCAGACCCTTTGCTGTGAGACTCGAAATTGAGCTCAGGTGCATCCTGTTTCCATTGATCATCCTTGAGATTTTTCTACAACTTGAGTGGAGTCCACCTGTGGTAAATTCAATTGATTGGACATGATTTGGAAAGGCACACAACTGTCTATATTAGGTCCCACAGTTGACAGTGCATGTCAGAGCAAAAACCAAGCCATGAGGTCGAAGGAATTGTCCGTAGAGCTCGGAGACAGGATTGTGTCGAGGCACAGATCTGGGGAAGGGTACCAAAAAATGTCTGCAGCATTGAAGGTCCCCAAGAACAAAGTGGCCTCCATCATTCTTCAATGGAAGAATTTTGGAACCACCAAGACTCTTACTTGAGATGGCCGCCCGGCCAAACTGGGCAATCGGGGGAGAAGGGCCTTGGTCAGGGAGGTGACCAAGAACCTGATGGTGACTCTGACAGAGCTCCAGAGTTCCTCTGTGGAGATAGGAGAACCTTCCAGAAGGACAATCATCTCTGCAGCACTCCACCAATCAGGCCTTTATGGTAGAGTGGCCAGACGGAAGCCACTCCTCAGTAAGAGGCACATGACAGTCCACTTGGAGTTTGCCAAAAGGCACCTAAAATACTCTCAGACCATGAGAAACAAGATTCTCTGGTCTGATGAAACCAAGATTGAACTCTTTGGCCTGAATGCCAAGCGTCGCGTCTGGAGGAAACCTGGCACCATCCCTACGGTGAAGCATGGGGGTGGCAGCATCATGCTGTGGGGATGTTTTTCAGCGGCAGGGGCTGGGAGACTAGTCAGGATCGAGGGAAAGAGTACAGAGAGATCCTTGATGAAAACCTGCTCAGGACCTCCGACTGGGGGAGAAGGTTCACCTTCCAACAGGACAACGACCCTAAGCAGACAAGTCTCTGAATGTCCTTGAGTGGCCCAGCCAGAGCCTGGACTTGAACTCGATCTAACATCTCTGGAGAAACCTGAAAATAGCTGTGCAGCGACGCTCCCCATCCAACCTTCCAGAGTTTGAGAGGATCTGCAGAGAAGAATGGGAGAAACTCCCCAAATACAGGTGTGTCAAGCTTGTAGCGTCATACCCAGGAAGACTCAACGCTATAATCACTGTCAAAGGTGCTTCAACAAAGTACTGAGTAAAAGGTCAGAATACTTATGTAAATGTGATATAAACATTTTTTTTTTCATACATTTGCAAAAAGTTCTAAAAACCTGTTTTTGCTTTGTCATTATGGGGTATTGTGTGTAGATTGATGAGGGGAAAAAAACTATTTAAACAATTTTAGAATAAGGCTGTAACGTAACAAAATGTGGAAAAAGTCAAGGGGTCTGAATACTTTCTGAAGGCACTGTATCCAGTTGACCACACGCAGCCTGACGCAGGTAGGTTGCTTCAAATGTATAATAACAATTGGATGTTTCAGTAAGCAACAATTTGATACATGCCTTCAATTGATTTAGCTTTCTACTTTATTCCAATAGTTTCATCATTCAGTGATATTTATTCCCACAGTCATTCATTATGAATCCATCCAGTTGTGGCTAAGAAAACAGTGCATGCTTAGTGGTGGGCTATGCGAAGAGATGGGTGAAGTGACATGCCTTGCAAAGTTTAGAACTGGCAGGTGGATGGTTAACGGGCACTGCCTAGCAACTATCAAAAGTTTAGAACTGGCAGGTGGATGGTTAACGGGCACTGCCTAGCAACTATCAAAAGTTTAGAACTGGCAGGTGGATGGTTAACGGGCACTGCCTAGCAACTATCAAAAGTTTAGAACTGGCAGGTGGATGGTTAACTGGCACTGCCTAGCAACTATCAAAAGTTTAACAGCGTAGTGCGTGCCATTAACGTCTCAGCATTACGGCTACGTTTCATACCAAGCCATAGGCAGAACATTACCCAAATGATTACTAGGTTGTTAGGCAGAAAAAAAAGTAGAGGGTTTGATACCGGCAATACCTTTCAGATGTAAGGAAAAGCAGGAAAAAAGTTGGCTGTACGGTAAAGTTGGCGGAAAAACGGATTGGTTTGAAAGGGATAATAGAATTGTTGATAATGATCCATCACTTGATTAAATAATGATCCATCACTTGATTAAATAATGATCCATCACTTGATCAAATAATGATCCATCACTTGATTAAATAATGATCCATCACTTGATCAAATAATGATCCATAACTTGATCAAATAATGATCCATCACTTGATCAAATAATGATCCATCACTTGATCAAATAATGATCAAAGCACTTTATTTAACTTTAACTTTATTTCAGTACTGCTACTGTGATTGCACATGTCACGTGGCACAGGAAAGTTATGCAAAAAAAAGGGAATATTTTCAAACTTGAAATATGCAAACTGAAATTAGTCGAATTCTCTGTTATTTTCGCAGAACAGAAAATATATATTTATTTTTCTGGAAGATTATTTACACTCGTTTGTGTTGTTTATTTTTTATCAAACTACGTTTGAGTGGTTTTAATGCAATAATCAACTATAACTGTAATGAATAGAATAATTAATTGTTCAAATAAATGTTTTGTATTCTACTCACCTATTAATAAGCCGAACTACAAACGGAGCTATAGTTATATACACTATGTACTGTATAAGTGAAACTTGAATCTAAAATTAAGTACCTCAGGCACAATAAATATATTTTGTAGATATTTTAGGATTATATATATATATATATATCACATTTTTCGGCAACATTCTTTGTTGCCTGTCTATGACTGAACAAATCTCATGTAGCTTGAAGCTATACATTCCAAATGTATGTATGTATGTATGTATGAAAGAGAGAATATATGTCTTTAGGATTATATGTAATTAATCTAATTTAAAGTTTTCTTTAAATCAGATTGCTGTGGCTTCGAATGATCAAATGAACATGATATGTTTGAGATAATGTATTTTTCGAGATGAAATTGCACTAAATATTTTAACAGACACTTTTATGATAGCGTACGATACTTAACTATTTAAGCTACAAACACTATTTTATTTATTTTTAGTGGAAACAGGTTGTTGACCCACAGAAGTTTCTTTAAGTTACATGTTTTTTGTCACTTAATAACCATTCCAGAATGTTGACCCAATTTCACCATTTTATTTTATTATCCTGTTGATGATCTTTGAAATTTCAAATTCCAACTGACATGCATAACTCTATGGTTAAAATAAGCTTTTGCCACTTTAGGTGTAAACCCATTAAATACACACATTGGACGCATTCTACAAACGGGAAAAAAAAAAATGCCTTAGATGCTTCTTGATTAACATCAGTGAACCACCATTTTTAATTTTATTCACTGCACAAGATTGAACACCACCGTCAAATACAAATGAAGAGAAACCTATAGAAGCAACAAAACCTTGAGTCGATGATTCTCCCATCGTAGAAAATACAAAAGTCACTGCATCTACAGGATATCAGAAACCAAGTGGCAATATATATATATATATATATATATATATATATATATTTTAAAAATATAAATGTTTGTATCAAATTAAGTTATTGAATGTTTCCTCATGTTTTTCTGTGCTGTATTTATCCTGTATGAAAATATATTTTCTCAGTTGTACAGTTGATGATGGTAAATCATGTACTGATATGGTTTATGAAATAAAATATATTTAAGAAAAGGCCTTGTTTATTCATTTCTTGATTCATTTTTATTAATTCATTAATATATTTTACTTTTCTCTTTACTCATTCATTTCTTTGTCCTATGGTTGTCATATGGTTATCCTATGGTTGTCCTATGGTTGTCCTATGGTTATCCTATGGTTGTCATATGGTTATCCTATGGTTGGCCTATGGTTATCCTATGGTTGGCCTATGGTTATCCTATGGTTATCCTATGGTTGTCCTATGGTTGTCCTATGGTTATCCTATGGTTGTCATATGGTTATCCTATGGTTGTCATATGGTTATCCTATGGTTGGCCTATGGTTATCCTATGGTTGGCCTATGGTTATCCTATACTTGTCCTATGGTTATCCTATGGTTGTCATATGGTTATCCTATACTTGTCCTATGGTTATCCTATGGTTGGCCTATGGTTGACCTATGGGCTCCCGAGTGGCGCAGCGGTCTAAGGCACTGCATCTCAGTGCTTGAGGCGTCACAACAGTCCCCTGGGTTCGATTCCAGGCTGTATCACAACCGGTTGTGATTGGGAGTCCCATAGGGCGGTGCACAATTGGCCCAGTGTCGTCCGGGTTTGGCCGGTGTAGGCCGTCATTGTAAATAAGAATTTGTTCTTAACTGACTTGCCTAGTTAAATAAAAATGGTTGGCCTATGGCTATTTTTTTCAAGAGAAAAGGATCCCACAGCTATGGCGAAATACAATACCACTCTATGACATCCCTGACACAATAGATAATATTGTAACGATCCCGGCAGTCTGAGTCGGGTCCTGTCTGGTGACTAGTTTTTCCTGTTCGTGATCTCCAGTTTCCCGAGGGTTCGGGAACGCTCCGGGGAGCTCTCTTGTTTTCCGCACCTGCATCCCATCAGCAATCTGCACACCTGGTCCTGATCATCACCCTTCTTAGGCTCTGGCCAAACATCCAGTTCCTGCCGGATCGTTAGCCATGAACAGTATGTTTGTCAGCGTATCAGCCTTGAGTTCTAGCGTTAGTTTTTGTTGTTTTGCACCTTGTTGAATTGCTGTGTACTCACCTCCGTTTTGTTCTGTCTGCAGTCTCTCACCCGGAACCTTCACCCAACCTCTGCCTGATGGTCGGCGGCTGCCGAGCCATGTCTGGACCTACCACTGCACCCTCAACAACCCATCCACGCCACCCGCTCTGTCCCTGGATTATTCAGCCTCACTCGGGAGTCAATTAATAAACACTCACCTTTTCCTCTAAGTACCTTGTCCTGGTCTGCTTCTGGGTTCTGGCGTAGTATACCGTGACAGAACGATCCGGCCCTGCGCCTACTACTCTCGTCGCCTTTCGCCTGCGGAGAGGAATTACGATGTGGGTAACCGGGAGCTTCTCGCGGTGAAACTTGCCTTGGAGGAGTGGCGCCACTGGTTGGAGGGGGCGGAGCAACCGTTTATGTCTGGACTGACCACAAGAATCTTGCTTACGTGCAATCGGCTAAACGTCTCAACTCCCGTCAGGCCAGGTGGGCGTTGTTTTTCGGACGATTCAAGTTTGCCCTGACGTTCCGACCTGGATCTAAGAACGGCAAGGCGGACGCCTTGTCCCGGAGGTTCTCCAAGACGGAGGAGAGTGGGTCCAAGACCGAGACAATCCTCCCCCGGAACTGCGTCGTGGGAGCAGTTATGTGGAAGATTGAGGAGGAGGTGCTGGCGGCCCTTCGGACTCAGCCCGGTCCCGGTAACGGTCCACCCGGTCGGTTGTTTGTGCCTGAGTCGGTTCGTCCTGCTGTCCTCAAATGGTCCCACGCCAGCAAGATGGCTTGTCACCCTGGCGTGGCTCGGACAATGGCGTTTCTTCGCAGACGTTTTTGGTGGCCTGCCATGGCCGAGGATACTCGGGGTTTTGTTGCTGCCTGTCCAGTGTGTGCGCAGAATAAGAGTACCAATCGGCCCAGCTCTGGACTACTTCACCCCCTTCCTATTCCCCGGCGACCATGGTCGCATCTGGCCCTGGACTTCGTCACTGGGTTGCCCGCTTCTGAGGGGAACACGGTCGTTCTGACGATCGTGGACAGATTCAGCAAGTTCGCCCACTTTGTGCCTATTGCCAAGCTTCCCTCTGCCTCGGAGACGTCCGAGATCCTGGTTAGGGAGGTTTTCAGGGTCCACGGGTTGCCCAGTGATATCGTTTCCGACCGTGGCCCTCAGTTTACCTCTGCTGTCTGGAAGTCCTTCTGTTTGGCCATTGGAGCTACAGTCAGTCTCACATCTGGTTTTCACCCCCAATCCAATGGTCAGGCGGAGAGAGCCAACCAGAAGATGGAATCCACGCTACGCTGTCTGGTCTCTTCCAACCCCACCTCCTGGGTCTCTCAGTTGCCTTGGGTTGAGTATGCCCACAATACTCTCCCTACATCTGCCACTGGGATGTCTCCCTTCCAGTGCCTGTATGGCTACCAACCTCCCCTTGTTCCCTTCTCAGGAGAAGGAGCTCTCAGTGCCTTCTGTTCAGGCCCATATTCTGCGTTGCCACCGGACCTGGCATCGGGCCAGAAAGGCACTCCTTAGAGTTTCGGACCGGTATCAGCTCCAGGCGAATCGTCGCCGGATCCCCGCTCCCACCTACACCATCGGAGATAGGGTCTGGTTGGCCACACGGGATCTTCCTTTACGGACTGAGTCTAGGAAGTTGTTACCGAGTTCATTGGTCCGTTTGTGGTGGAGAAGGTGATCAATCCAGTGGCAGTTCGACTCAAACTACCGAGGACGCTCAGAGTCCATCCCACCTTTCATGTCTCCTGCCTCAAGCCTGTCTTCCTCAGTCCTCTGTTGCCTCCTCCGCCTCCTCCTCCTCCTCCTCGGATGATCGGAGGTGGTCCTGCCTACACGGTGCGTCGCATCATGGATTCCAGACGGCGGGGCCGGGGTTTCCAGTATCTCGTGGACTGGGAGGGGTATGGTCCTGAAGAGAGGAGTTGGATTCCGCGGCGACAGGTCCTAGATGCTGACCTCATCAGTGATTTCTACCGCCTCCATCCTGGCGCTCCGGGGAGGTCCGCCCGGTGGCGTTTCGGCCGGAGGGGGGGTACTGTAACGATCCCGGCAGTCTGAGTCGGGTCCTGTCTGGTGACTAGTTTTTCCTGTTCGTGATCTCCAGTTTCCCGAGGGTTCGGGAACGCTCCGGGGAGCTCTCTTGTTTTCCGCACCTGCATCCCATCAGCAATCTGCACACCTGGTCCTGATCATCACCCTTCTTAGGCTCTGGCCAAACATCCAGTTCCTGCCGGATCGTTAGCCATGAACAGTATGTTTGTCAGCGTATCAGCCTTGAGTTCTAGCGTTAGTTTTTGTTGTTTTGCACCTTGTTGAATTGCTGTGTACTCACCTCCGTTTTGTTCTGTCTGCAGTCTCTCACCCGGAACCTTCACCCAACCTCTGCCTGATGGTCGGCGGCTGCCGAGCCATGTCTGGACCTACCACTGCACCCTCAACAACCCATCCACGCCACCCGCTCTGTCCCTGGATTATTCAGCCTCACTCGGGAGTCAATTAATAAACACTCACCTTTTCCTCTAAGTACCTTGTCCTGGTCTGCTTCTGGGTTCTGGCGTAGTATACCGTGACAAATATATAGATCATGCCTCCTGAAAAACATTACAGGAGAAAACCAGCAAACTATTAATAATACGACCTACATCAATCAATGTAGTACTATGGAAACTGATAGGATATAGAACCATGTAACACTATGGAAACTGATAGGATATAGAACCATGTAACACTATGGAAACTGATAGGATATAGAACCATGTAACACTATGGAAACTGATAGGATATAGAACCATGTAACACTATGGAAACTGATAGGATATAGAACCATGTAACACTATGGAAACTGATAGGATATAGAACCATGTAACACTATGGAAACTGATAGGATATAGAACCATGTAACACTATGGAAACTGATAGGATATAGAACCATGTAACACTATGGAAACTGATAGGATATAGAACCATGTAACATTATGGAAACTGATAGGATATAGAACCATGTAACACTATGGAAACTGATAGGATATAGAACCATGTAACACTATGGAAACTGATAGGATATAGAACCATGTAACACTATGGAAACTGATAGGATATAGAACCATGTAACACTATGGAAACTGATAGGATATAGAACCATGTAACACTATGGAAACTGATAGGATATAGAACCATGTAACATTATGGAAACTGATAGGATATAGAACCATGTAACACTATGGAAACTGATAGGATATAGAACCATGTAACACTATGGAAACTGATAGGATATAGAACCATGTAACACTATGGAAACTGATAGGATATAGAACCATGTAACACTATGGAAACTGATAGGATATAGAACCATGTAACACTATGGAAACTGATAGGATATAGAACCATGTAACACTATGGAAACTGATAGGATATAGAACCATGTAACACTATGGAAACTGATAGGATATAGAACCATGTAACACTATGGAAACTGATAGGATATAGAACCATGTAACACTATGGAAACTGATAGGATATAGAACCATGTAACACTATGGAAACTGATAGGATATAGAACCATGTAACATTATGGAAACTGATAGGATATAGAACCATGTAACACTATGGAAACTGATAGGATATAGAACCATGTAACACTATGGAAACTGATAGGATATAGAACCATGTAACACTATGGAAACTGATAGGATATAGAACCATGTAACACTATGGAAACTGATAGGATATAGAACCATGTAACACTATGGAAACTGATAGGATATAGAACCATGTAACACTATGGAAACTGATAGGATATAGAACCATGTAACACTATGGAAACTGATAGGATATAGAACCATGTAACACTATGGAAACTGATAGGATATAGAACCATGTAACATTATGGAAACTGATAGGATATAGAACCATGTAACACTATGGAAACTGATAGGATATAGAACCATGTAACACTATGGAAACTGATAGGATATAGAACCATGTAACACTATGGAAACTGATAGGATATAGAACCATGTAACACTATGGAAACTGATAGGATATAGAACCATGTAACACTATGGAAACTGATAGGATATAGAACCATGTAACACAATGGAAACTGATTGGATATAGAACCATGTAACACTATGGAAACTGATAGTATATAGAACCATGTACAGATGTAGAATCTTAATTTGATCACCTTGTTGTTATAGGAAAGGCTTACTGTATACACATCCAGTTATTTCTCCATTTCTATCTAGCTGTACACTCAATGGGAGAATTTGAGTCTGAATCTTATAATTAGTTTGATATGACATGTTCATTCTCAGTTTTAATGAACAGTCATCTTTGACATGCCTGTACTTATTATCAGGTTTTAGTGAATAGTCTCCCCCTGTCCTGTCAGTGTTGGGTTGGTGGATGAGTATGTGAAGCTTTCTGTCCGTCCAGACTTCCTTCTAGACCTAGACCTATAGCGAGCCACTGCTACAAGATAGGCGCCCCATTGGACAAGGCTGATGGATGTGCCTCTTTCTGAGTAATCCCATTGGTCCCTACCTGAGGGGATGTGACATAAATAGTAGGTGTCACTCTGATGGACCGTGTGGCACTGAGGACGGTCACCTAGGTCTCCCTGGCCTGCATCACAATATAGTACAGTGCCTTCTCACCCATCTACACACTATACCCCATAGTGGCAAAGTGAAAACTTTGTTTTTAGACATTTTTGCAAATGTATTGTAAATTAAATACAGAAATATCTCATTTGCATAATTATTCACACCCCCTGAGTCAATACATGTTAGAATCACCTTTTTTTTGCAGCGATTACAGCTGTGAGTCTTTCTGGGTAAGTCTCTAAGATCTTTGCACACCTGGATTGTACAATATTTACACAGTATTCTTTTAAAAATTCTTCAAGCTGTCAAGTTGGCTGTTGATCGTTGCTAGACAGCCATTTTAAAGTCTTGCCATAGATTTTCAAGCCGATTTAAGTCAACACTGTAACTAGGCCACTCAGGAACATTCAATGTCTTCTTGGTAAGCAACTCCAGTGTATATTTGGCCTTGTGTTTTAGGTTATTGTCCTGCTGAAAGGTGAATTTGTCTCCCAGTGTCTGTTGGAAAGCAGACTGAACCAGGTTTTCCTCTAGGATGTTGCCTGTGCTTAGATCTATTCCGTTTATTTTTATCCTAAAAAACTCCCTAGTCCTTGCCGATGACAAGCATACCCATAACATGATGCAGCCACCACCATGCGTGAAAATATGAAGAGTGGTACTCAGTGATGTGTTGTGTTGGATTTGCCCCAAACATAACGCTTTGTATTCAGGACATAAAGTTAATTTATTTGCCACATTTCTTGCAGTTTGCCTTGTTGCAAACAGGATGCATGTTTTGGAATATTTTTATTCTGTACAGGCTTCATTCTTTTCACTCATTTAGGTTAGTATTGTGGAGTAACTACAACGTTGTTGATCTATCCTCAGTTTTCTCCTATCACAGCCATTAAAACTCTGTAACTATTTTAATGTCACCATTGGCCTCATGGTGAAATCCCTGAGCAGTTTCCTTCCTCTCCGGCAACTGAGTTAGGAAGGACATCTGTATCGTTGTAGTGACTGGGTGTATTGATACACCATCCAAAGTGTAATGAATAACTTCACCATGCTCAAAGGGATATTCAATGTCTGCTTTTTTTCAATTATTTTTTTTCATCTACCAATGGGTGCCCTTCTTTGCGAGGCATTGGAAAACCTCCCTGGTCTTTGTGGTTGAATCTGTGTTTGAAATTCAGTGCTCGACTGTATCATTGTATGTGTGGGGAGCAGAGATGAGGTAGTCATTCAAAAATCATGTTAAACACTATTATTGGACACAGACTGAGTCCATGCAACTTATTGTGTGACTTGTTAAGCACCTTTTTTTACTCCCGAACCTATTTAGGCTTGCCATAACAAAGGGGATGAATACTTATTTACTCAAGACATTTCAGCTTTTAATTTTTGATTAAAAATCTCGAAAAACATAATTCCACTTTGACATTATGGGGTATTGAGTATAGGCCAGTGACAAAAATCGTATTTTAATCCATTTTAAATTCAGGCCGTAACACAACAAATGTAGTGAAAAGTCAAGGGCTGTGAATCATTTCTGAAGGCACTGTATGTATATTTACAGTCCCCCTTATCCAAACGGATTACTCATTTCTCTAGCTCTTATCAATGGCTCTTATCAATTTATAAATTACAGTGCATGGAGAATGCTGTTATTTCTATCAGGAAAAAATAACGTTTTTACACATGGAATTGACAGGTTCCCTCGACCTTATTCATGGTTTCCTCACAAGTAAAGGTGGTGGAATTATGAATAAATTAGTTATGAATAAATGAAGTCAAGGTCAATATAGGGTGTATCTGTAGACACACCTCTCCCACACATTCGTTTCTTAGATCTCCACCCAGAACGAATAGCAGGGTGAATAGCAGGGTGAATAGCAGGGTGAATAGCAGGGTGAATAGCATGCTATACTCATGCTTAAGTTCAAGGTCAGAATACGCATACAGAGTGCATGAAAAAAATTGTTTACGTTCCATTTACGCGCTTAACTCGGGTCGGAATCGGCCCCATAGAGAATAGGGTGTCATTTGGAAAACAAATCAAAGTTCATTGGTCGGGTACACTGTTTATCAGGTCAAAACAAGTACTTTTATTTGAGTATTTCAATGGTTATTTGTAAAAAAAAATAATAATAATTGTCTGCCAAATTGTATTTCAAATCCTCAAATACACAGACTCAAATACACTCCCATGGATTTAACCAAGGTATTTTAAAAATACTGTCAAATACTTTCCAAGTGTATTTCCAGATACATTAAAATATGTCTACTTGTCTTTTCAAATAAAATACATATGAATACTTCCCTCGAATGTATGTGAAAGTAATTGTGATATTTGAAATAGTATTTGAACCCAGGTCCGGTATGTTTAGGAGTAACCGTATTATAATATTGCAAACAACAAGATTTAAATGCATGCCCGCTATGGGGTTGGTGAGGCCGATTTGGACCGTGTCCATAATGTAGTTCCCTCAAAAATCCTCTGGAAATGCGGGCAAATAGTCAGAGAGGCTGTAGGAGGTTGTAGGAAGCACCTGCTAGCTGCCAGGGGTCTATTTCCGTGTTGAACACTGGGAGAGAGGAGGAGATGTATTCTACAGCACAATAAAGGGGGACTTTCCCCCTCAGTCCTGTTTACCTCTCAGTGCCATGCTCCCGGAGACGCACGCACGCACGCACGCACGCACGCACACACACACACACACACACACAAAACACGTACGCACGCACGCACGCACCACACACACACACAAAACACGCACGCACGCACGCACACACACACACACACACACACACAAAACACGCACGCACGCACACACACACGCACGCACGCACGTACGCACACACACAAAACACGCACGCACACACACACACACACAAAACACGCACACACACACAGACACACACACACACACACACACACACACAAACACACTCACACACAAAACACACTCACACACAAAACACGCACGCACGCACGCACGCACGCACACACACACACACACACACACACACACACACACACACACACACACACACAAAACACGCACGCACACACGCATGCACACACGCACGCACGCACGCACACACACACACACACACACACACACGCAGGTGGTCTAAACAGAATGCTGTGAAGTGCTGCCCAGACAGTAATCCTACCCCAGTGTCCTACACGACTCCCATAGGAAACAAACATCACTTCCTGGTGTTACCAGATTTATTGTCCCCCCTCTTATAGTCTTTGACATACTCTGAAAGATGTCTTCCTTGTAATCTGTTCTTTCTTTGATTCATTCTGTCAGTGTGACAGCAGGGATATGAAGCACCTGAAAGAGAGAAATGTTAATATTCCTGCAAATACAATACATCTCCATTCAGATTGGTGTGTGTGTGTGTGTGTGTGTGTGTGTGTGTGTGTGTGTGTGTGTGTGTGTGTGTGTGTGTGTGTGTGTGTGTGTGTGTGTGTGAGTGTGTGTGTCTAAGTGAGAAGAAGGAAATACCCAGTCAAGGTTATAAACTGAAAAAGTAGATCATTGTTTCATTTTGAAGAATTGACTAAGCATTTATCAGCTGGTCATTTTCCTATCCTTGTATAAAGCAGCTACATTGTTTCAGCTCAAAAACACGTGCTCTACTGCCCTCTAGTGTGAATATGAGCACATGTCCTCTTTGTATCAAAAAACACACAAGCCTCTGAAAATGTCACTGGAACCCCATTGTAATCTCTTCACTCCACCTTGTGGTGAGTATTGGTACAGTCCCGTGTAGCTCAGTTGGTAGAGCATGGCGTCTTGCAACGCCAGGGTTGTGGGTTTCGATTCCCACGGGGGGACCAGTATGAAACATTTATGCACTCACTAACTGTAAGTCGCTCTGGATAAGAGAGTCTGCTAAATGACTAAAATGTAAAATGTACTGAATCCCATTGTGAGCTCTTCAGTCCACCCTGTGGTGACTATAGGTACTGCTTCCTACTGAAAGTGGATGAAAAGGGTTCTGAGTCCCAAAATGGCACCTTATTCCCTATAAAGTGCACTACTTTGAGTCCCATTGGTTCCTGGTCAAAAGTAGTGCACCAAATAGGGAATAGGGTGCCATTTGGGACACAGTCAATGAAGGGTTCTAGATGTGGAAGAGAGTGATAGATACGGGTAACTGCCAAAATAAAGGAAACATTTGAGTAAATGTGAGTCGCTTATATGTTGAGTCAGGGTGTGTATATTCTTTGTTGTGTATGTTCTATGTTGTATTATCTAGTATGTGTATTTCTATGTTGGCCGGGTGTGGTTCCCAATCAGAGGCAGCTGTCGCTCGTTGTCTCTGATTGGGGACCATACTTAGGCAGCCTATTGGGCACTATTGAGTGGTGGGATCTTGTTCCGTGTGAGGTTTGTTGTGTGTTACCTTAGGACTTCACGTATCGTTGGGTTGTTGTTTTGTCGTGTGTTTATTTAGTTTAATAAACATGTACGCATTTCACGCTGCGCCTTGGTCTGACCCGTCATTAGACGAACGTGACTAAATGAGGGATACAAAGTATATTGAAAGCAGGTGCTTCCATAGAGGTGTGGTTCCTGAGTTAATTAAGTAATTAACATCCCATCATGCTTAGGGTCATGTATAAAATTGCTGGGCAGGCCATTATTTTAGCTACCATGTCTATGCCCCCATAGGATGACAATGCCCCCATCCACAGGGCACGAGCGGTCACTGAATGGTTTGATGAGCATGAAAACGATGTAAACCATATGCCATGGCCGTCTCAGTCACCAGATCTCAACCCAACTGAACACTTATGGGAGATTAACAAAACACCAAAAGATAGAATTTCTCGTGAAAGAATCCCTCCAATTGAGTTCCAAGGTGCATGTTAAGCCACTTTATGTTGGGGTTTGCTTTAGTTTGGCAGTTACCTGTATGTGAAAGTAGTGATCCGACATGACTGATACTCACAGTAGCTGAGACCCCAAACCACAGGAACTGAGACTGACGTCATGGAAAACCACACACACACACACACACACACACACACACACACACACACACACACACACACACACACACACACACACACACACACACACACACACACCTTCAAAAGATGTGCAGTTATTATACATTTCACCCCCAAAGCTACAGTACCGGTCTGAGACAGCACCTTATTTACAGTACCTGTAAAACAGTATTTAATATCCCCACCCCCGTACATACACCTAATAAAACAGTATTTAATATCCCCACCCCCGTACATACACCTAATAAAACCGTATTTAATATCCCCACCCCTGTACATACACCTAATAAAACAGTATTTAATATCCCCACCCCCGTACATACACCTAATAAAACAGTATTTAATATCCCCACCCCCCGTACATACACCTAATAAAACAGTATTTAATATCCCCACCCCGTACATACACCTAATAAAACAGTATTTAATATCCCCACCCCCGTACATACACCTAATAAAACAGTATTTAATATCCCCACCCCCCGTACATACACCTAATAAAACAGTATTTAATATCCCCACCCCCCGTACATACACCTAATAAAGCAGTATTTAATATCCCCACCCCCGTACATACACCTAATAAAACCGTATTTAATATCCCCACCCCCGTACATACACCTAATAAAACAGTATTTAATATCCCCACCCCCCGTACATACACCTAATAAAACAGTATTTAATATCCCCACCCCCGTACATACACCTAATAAAACAGTATTTAATATCCCCACCCCCGTACATACACCTAATAAAACAGTATTTATTATCCCCACCCCCGTACATACACCTAATAAAACAGTATTTAATATCCCCACCCCCGTACATACACCTAATAAAACAGTATTTAATATCCCCACCCCCGTACATACACCTAATAAAACAGTATTTAATATCTCCACCCCCGTACATACACCTAATAAAACAGTATTTAATATTCCCACCCCCGTACATACACCTAATAAAACAGTATTTAATATCCCCACCCCCGTACATACACCTAATAAAACAGTATTTATTATCCCCACCCCCGTACATACACCTAATAAAACAGTATTTAATATCCCCACCCCCGTACATACACCTAATAAAACAGTATTTAATATCCCCACCCCCGTACATACACCTAATAAAACAGTATTTAATATCCCCACCCCCGTACATACACCTAATAAAACAGTATTTAATATCCCCACCCCCGTACATACACCTAATAAAACAGTATTTAATATCCCCACCCCCCGTACATACACCTAATAAAACAGTATTTAATATCCCCACCCCCGTACATACACCTAATAAAACAGTATTTAATATCCCCACCCCCGTACATACACCTAATAATACAGTATTTAATATCCCCACCCCCGTACATACACCTAATAAAACAGTATTTAATATCCCCACCCCCCGTACATACACCTATTAAAAACCTTCTGCCAAACACAGAAATCAGTAGTCTAATAGAACAGAAATCGTTAGCTTAACGTAATTGTTTTTGTAGTCAACGAGTCATGTATGACCACTGCAAACCGCTGACGCACGCACAGACGCAAGCACTCACCACACACACACACACACACACACACACACACACACACACACACACACACACACACACACACACACACACACACACCATATGATTAGCATTGCCTACCGTTTTGAAATTGTGGACATCCCAATAGAGGAAAGGGAGTGGACCGTCAGTATAAATAAACACTACTGCTGTCTAATCTAGTTAAACTAATGTGGTCCCTAAGGAAAGCCACAGGGCGCTTAACAATGTGTTTGTGTGTTTGTGTCTTCTGAATGATTGAGTTATGAGAGAGAGAGAGAGAGAGAGAGAGAGAGAGAGAGAGAGAGAGAGAGAGAGAGAGAGAGAGAGAGAGAGAGAGAGAGAGAGAGAGAGAGAGAGAGAGAGAGAGAGAGAGAGAGAGAGCGAGAGAGAGAGAGAGAGAGAGAGAGAGCGAGAGAGAGAGAGAGAGAGAGAGAGAGAGAGAGAGAGACAGAGAGAGAGAGAGAGAGAGAGAGAGCGAGAGAGAGAGAGAGAGAGAGAGAGAGAGAGAGAGAGAGAGAGAGAGAGAGAGAGAGACAGAGAGAGAGCAGAGAGAGAGAGAGAGAGAGAGAGAGAGAGAGAGAGAGAGAGAGAGAGAGAGAGAGAGAGAGAGAGAGAGAGAGAGAGAGAGAGAGAGAGGGGGGAGAGAGAGAAAGAGAGAGAGAGAGCAAGGGAGAGAGAGACAGAGACAGAGATACAGAGAGAGAGAGAGAGAGAAAGAGAGAGAGAGAGACAGATAGAGAGAGAGAGCGAGAGAGAGCGAGAGAGAGAGATGAGAGAGAGAGAGAGAGAGAGAGAGAGAGAGAGAGAGAGAGAGAGAGAGAGAGAGAGAGAGAGAGAGAGACAGAGAGAGCGAGACACAGAGAGAGACAGACAGAGAGAGACAGAGAGAGAATTGAATAAGGAAATAGCAGACACTTCAAACTGGAATACCTTTGATGACACAACTGAAGACCAAGTTCAAGGTATTTAAGAACACATATAATAATTAATATTGTAGCTATATGAATTTGTGTTTTAGAGTTGTTTGTGAAATTATATTTTTACTTGCCAAAGTAATTTTTGATATAATTTTTTGATATTATTGATATTATTATATATTTGAAAGCATTATACACTGATTGTACAAAACATTATGTACACCTGCTCTTTCCATGACATGGACTGACCAGGTGAATCCAGGTGAAAGATAAGATCCCTTATTGATGTCACTTGTTAAATCCACTTCAGTCAGTGTAGATGAACGGGAGGAGACGGGTTAAAGAAGGATTTTTAAGCCTTGAGACAATTGAGACATGGATTGTGTATGTGTGCCATTCAGAGGGTGAACGGGCAAGATAAAATATTTAAGTGCCTTTGAACGGGGTATGGTAGTAGGTGCCAGGCGCACCGGTTTGAGTGTGTCAAGAACTGTAACACAAGAACGCTGAACAGTTTCCCGTGTGTATCAAGAATGGTCCACCACCGAAAGGACATCCAGCCAACTTGACACAACTGTTGGAAGCACTGGAGTCAACATGGGCCCAGCATCCCCTGTGGAACCCTTTCGGCACCTTGTAGAGTCCACGCCCCCGACGAATTGAAGCTGTTCTGAGGGCAAAAGGGGGTGAGGGGGTGCAACTCAATATTAGGAAGATGTTCCTAATGTTTTGTACATTCAGTGTACATCTACACACGTTCACCCGGATCAGGCGCTACCTGACTCAGGAGGGTTTATTTGAAACACTTTAGGTGTTAACATTGTACTGTAGTAATGATGCATTTTAAAAGAACCATCGAATGCGGGAAACCGATCTGCGTCTCAAATAGCACCCTATTCCCTATTTATAGTGCACTACTTTTGACCAGGCCCCATGCTGGCAGTAGTAGTGCACTAGGGAATAGGGTGCCACCTCAGACGCAGAGGACATCTCAGATCCTCTACAGCTTTCTTTGAGACGTATAGAGCATTGCTGTACGCAGTACGCAGCAGGTGACCTAGCAACTGTTTGGATCCAGCATGTTAGTGTTAGGTGTTGTGTCCACAAACCGACAGGACCGTGAAGTTAATATTCACTTTATGTATCCAAGAAGGTTAATAGATAAACACTAGCCTTTTTTTATTTTTTATTTTTTTACACTCTTTTGTATGGACTCATGTTTCCCCTTTTCACAAATCAACTTTCTCTCCTCTGGGGTAGAAAGTTAGATTAATTGATTTGATTGATTTATTAATTGATTGATTGATTGCTTGATCGATTAATTGCTATTTTAATTTTCAGCCCGGGGCATGACCCGAGAGAAACTGATGTGGATCGGACCGTTTAAAAACAATGGGTTCCAGCTGCAGTGGTCAGAAACATCAGAAAGATGAAACTCATCCCTCAGGGAAATGCTCTCAATCCACCAACTCCTCCAACCACACAGTAAGTAGCTATATCCACCAACTCCTCCAACCACACAGTAAGTAGCTATATCCACCCAACTCCTCCAACCACACAGTAACTATCTATATACATCCAACTCCTCCAACCACACAGTAAGTATCGATATACACCCAACTCAAAGCTATTCAGAAAGTATTCAGACCCCTTGACTTTTTGCACATTTTGTTACGTTACAGACCTATTCTAAAATACAACACCCCATAATGACAAAGCAAAAAGAGGTTTTTAGAAATGTTTGCAAATTTATTACAAATAAAAAAAGTGTAATATCACATTTACATACGTATTCGGACCCTTTACTCAGTACTTTGTTGAAGCACCTTTGGCAGCGATTACAGCCTCGAGTCTTCTTGGGTTTGACGTTACAAGCTTGGCACACCTGTATTTGGGGAGTTTCTCCCGTTCTTCTCTGCAGATCCTCTCAAATTTTGTCAGGTTGGATGGGGAGCGTCGCTGCACAGCTATTTTCAGGTCTCTCCAGAGATGTTCGATCAGGTTTAAGTCCGGGCTCTGGCTGGGCCACTCAAGGACATTCAGAGACTTGTCCCGAAGCCACTCCTGCGTTGTCTTGGCTGTGTGCTTAGGGTCATTGTCCTGTTGGAAGGTGCATCTTCGCCCCAGTCTGAGGTCCTGAGCGCTCTGGAGCAGGTTTTCATCAAGGATCTCTCTGTACTTTGCTCCATTCATCTTTCCCTCGATCCTGACTAGTCTCCCAGTCCCTGCCGCTGAAAAACATCCCCACAGCATGATGCTGCCACCACCATGCTTCACTGTAGGGATGGTGCCAGGTTTCCTCCAGACGCGACACTTGGCATTCAGGCCAAAGAGTTCAATCTTGGTTTCATCAGACCAGAGAATCTTGTTTCTCATGGTCTGGGAGTCCTTTAGGTGCCTTCTGGCAAACTCCAAGCGGACTGTCATGTGCCTTTTACTGAGGAGTGGCTTCCATCCGGCCACTCTACCATAAAGGCCTGATTGGTGGAGTGCTGCAGAGTTGGTTGTCCTTCTGGAAGGTTCTCCCATCTCCACAGAGGAACTCTGGAGCTCTGTCAGAGTGACCATCGGGTTCTTGGTCACCTCCCTGACCAAGGCCCTTCTCCCCCGACCATATTTTTACATTGTTTATAAGTATATGCTGGAGGCACAGGAAAGCAGAGCGGCCATTGCAATCTGGGACGTCGCTCTCCGGGTGTCATGACATCTGTCACTTATGCTGAAAGCTTGTGATATGAATAAATTTATGATCAAGGTTCAGTATGAGCGGACTCCTTTGTTTATCAGCAATAATTGCCAGCATTTACTCGATACGACAGTACCCTTTCCCAGATTTGTGCCTTGACACAATCCTGTCTCGGAGCTCTACGGACAATTCCTTTGACCTCATGGCTTGGTTTTTGCTCTGACATGCACTGTCAACTGTGGGACCTTATATAGACAGGTATGTGCCTTTCCAAACCATGTCCAATCAATTGAATTTACCACAGGTGGACTCCAATCAAGTTGTAGAAACATCTCAAGGATGATCAATGGAAACAGGATGCACCTGTGCTCAATTTTGAGTCTCATGGCAAACGGTCTGAATACTTATGTAAATAAGGTCTTTCTGTTTTTAATTTTTAATACATTTGCTAAAATTTCTAAAAACCTGTTTTTGCTTTGTCATTATGGGTTATTGTCTGTAGATTGATGAGGAAATAAATAAATGTAATACATTTTAAAATAAGGCTGTAACGTAACAAAATGTGGAAAAAGGGAAGGGGTCTGAATACTTTCTGAATACACTGTACACCCAACTCCTCCAACCACACAGTAAGAATGAAATATGACAATAGAGTAACGAAAGTGGACAATTATTTTCACCCTTTCTCAAAACAGGACGTTTAAACAGGACACTTTTCCAAATATTTTCCCCATTCATGTATGACAACCAAGATGTGAATGTAATCAGGGATAAATATGGTTACTGATTTTTCTAGATTTATTTGGTGTCTTATGAATAATGATTATGTGGCATGTTATCATTCTCACAAATATGTTTTCTCCACTCAGGCACACAATAGAGAACAGGCTTCCGGTAATGGTAAGTTACAATTTCTCAACCTGTTTCAGAACATCATTTGTCAACCTATTTCAAAACATCATTTGTCAACCTGTTTCAGAACATCATTTGTCAACCTGTTTCAGAACATCATTTGTCAACCTATTTCAGAACACCATTTGTCAATCATTTGTCAACCTATTTCAGAACATCATTTGTCAACCTATTTCAGAACACCATTTGTCAATCATTTGTCAACCTATTTCAGAACATCATTTGTCAACCTATTTCAGAACATCATTTTGGAAACCCTTTTACAATGACCACTTTTGTCAGAGACTACACTGAGTTGTATTGATATGAAATCCTTATTTCTTGATATGAAGCAAACTTTACCCTTACATATATTCCTGTCCCTTCCAGACGAAGACCTTGTCATGGCTCTGCACGACTTTAAACCAACCACTGACAATGACCTGCCGTTCAGAAAGGGAGAGAAACTTCAGATCCTCCAGGAGTGAGTACAATACAGCCTAATTCCTTATTAGGGCTCCCGAGTGGCGCAGCGATCTACGATACTGTATCTCAGCGCTTGAGGCGTCACTACAGCCACCCTGGTTTGATTCCGGTGTAGGCCGTCATTGTAAATAAGAATTTGTTCTAAACTGACTTGCCTAGTTAAATAAAAAAATATAAATATTAGGGAGATGTCATGCTAATGTATAGTTCTCAGACAACGGTCCTGATAACATATGCTCAATCTGATAATAAGGATAGTACCTTTGGAGGCACCGTACCTAGCTTCTGTTTGATGTGTAACAACATACACAAACATACTCTGTCGTTGTTCTTTTTATTTTTTTTATTTTTTTATTCCCCTTAATTACTTTTCAACCCCACCACCCCTTTCCCTACTTGGGGTAAACTAGTGAACAACATTGCCCAGGCCTCTACTTCCAGCCTATACTTACTATATACATTTTATGGACACAGTCCATTTTACAATAATTATATTTTGTTTTTGTTTTTTTCCTCCTGAACTTCTTCTACCCTCCACCTCTCCGATCATTTTCATGATGTCCGTCCGGTTTTGCTTCCGTATGCCATATCTTTCCCAACGGTGCTCTTTCTCGTTGTTCTTTGAAGGAATGGGGA
This sequence comes from Coregonus clupeaformis, assembly GCF_020615455.1. Taxonomy (NCBI): domain Eukaryota; kingdom Metazoa; phylum Chordata; class Actinopteri; order Salmoniformes; family Salmonidae; genus Coregonus; species Coregonus clupeaformis. The sequence goes on along the minus strand of NC_059224.1, from coordinate 1,431,171 downwards.
CTGGTGGCTTGCTAGGTCACTGGTGACGGGAGAGGAGGGGTACATTCCATGTACATACGTGGCCAGAGCGGACACACTAGAAGTAGAAAAGTAAGTTAATCTTCTCACACGTCAGCCATTTTATTTTTTTGATAACTTAACATTTCGATGCATGGGTTATGATACGGTTACAGTACGTACTTCACCTTGAAAGGAAATGAAAACCACTTTCCTTTCCTGTATCAGTATGCTAAGTACGTAACACATTATATGACAACTCTTCCCTGATCATGTATTGTAGATGGTTTTTCAAGGACCTGAGTCGTAGAGAGACTGAGCGTCTGCTCCTGGCTCCGGGGAATAAAGTGGGATCGTTTCTAGTCCGAGAGAGTGAGACCAGCAAAGGTCTGAATCATTACATCCTCTCTGCCTTTTAAAGTACAAAGATCACCATTTCCATAACAACACAACATTTTCTTATTCAAAATAGCTCCATCAAATATTTCCCTGTTGGGATCTTTTAACACTGAAAGACTTGGAATGGTCAAATCATCCATCTTGTACGTGCAACCATACAACTGACATTAACAGGACCGACGTACAAACTAACTGATATCACAAGGACTGAAAGCCCTCAGAAAGCTGTGAGCTAAAACCACACTAATACCGTACGTATCGTTGTCATGTCGCCCCCAAAGGTGCATTCTCCCTGTCCATCAGAGACGCAGGGGCGGAGCAAGGGGACGTGGTGAAACACTACAAGATCCGCAGCCTGGACAACGGAGGGTTCTACATCTCCCCTTCCACCTCCTTCTCCTCCCTGCAGGAGCTGATCAAGCATTACACCCGTGAGTTAAAATGGCCGTCAGGTTGTGCTTTATTGTCTTTGTTAGAGTTAAAATGGCCGTCAGGTTGTGCTTTATTGTCTTTGTTAGAGTTAAAATGGCCGTCAGGTTGTGCTTTATTGTCTTTATTAGAGTTAAAATGGATCTTATTAACCAGCTGGCAGGAAGTCAACTCTTCATATAGTGGAGTAGAGTTATCTTGATTAAAAGCTAAGGAGGACCTCTGCCTCACGTTGTGCTTCATTTCCTGTCGAGGTGAGCAGTGCTCTTTCCTCTGCTGCGGTGGCCCAATAACCAAACAAGCAGGCCAGCTCAGAAACACCTGTAAAGCTCTCCACCCCAGAAACAGCCCAATAACCAAACAAGCAGGCCAGCTCTCCACCCCAGAAACAGCCCAATAACCAAACAAGCAGGCCTGTAAGGCAGAAAGGTTCTCTCTCATTAAATCACATCCAATTATTTTATTTGTCACCTGCGGCGAGAAAAAAACAACAACGGTTGTAGACTTTAAAATGAAATGCTTACTTACGCGCCCTTTCCAACGACGCAGAAAATAAAAATGTGTAACATAAGAGGAATAAAATACACAAGAATGGAGCTATATACAGGAAGTACCAGATATATACAGGAAGTACCAGATCACTGTGGAGCTATATACAGGAAGTACCAGATATATACAGGAAGTACCAGATCACTGTGGAACTATGTACAGGAAGTACCAGATATATACAGGAAGTACCAGATATATACAGGAAGTACCAGATCACTGTGGAGCTATATACAGGAAGTACCAGATATATACAGGAAGTACCAGATCACTGTGGAGCTATATACAGGAAGTACCAGATCAATGTGGAGCTATATACAGGAAGTACCAGATCAATGTGGAGCTATATGCAGGAAGTACCAGATCAATGTGGAGCTATATACAGGAAGTACCAGATATATACAGGAAGTACCAGTACCAGATCAATGTGGAGCTATATACAGGGAGTACCAGTACCAGATCAATGTGGAGCTATATACAGGGAGTACCAGTACCAGATCAAGGTGGAGCTATATACAGGAAGTACCAGTAACAGATCAATGTGGAGCTATATACAGGAAGTACCGGTACCAGATCAATGTGGAGCTATATACAGGAAGTACCAGTACCAGATCAATGTGCAGAGGTACGAGGTATTTGAGGTAGATATGTACATGAAGGCAGGGTAAAGTGACTAGGCATCAGGATAGATAATAATAAGGTATTTGAGGTAGATATGTACATGAAGGCAGGGTAAAGTGACTAGGCATCAGGATAGATAATAATAAGGTATTTGAGGTAGATATGTACATGAAGGCAGGGTAAAGTGACTAGGCATCAGGATAGATAATAATAATGTATTTGAGGTAGATATGTACATGAAGGCAGGGTAATGTGACTAGGCATCAGGATAGATAATAATAAGGTATTTGAGGTAGATATGTACATGAAGGCAGGGTAAAGTGACTAGGCATCAGGATAGATAATAATAAGGTATTTGAGGTAAATATGTACATGAAGGCAGGGTAAAGTGACTAGGCATCAGGATAGATAATAATAAGGTATTTGAGGTAGATATGTACATGAAGGCAGGGTAAAGTGACTAGGCATCAGGATAGATAATAATAAGGGTAAAATAAAGAACAGAGTAGCAGCAGCAAATGATGAGTGTAAAAGTGTGTGAGTGTGTGTGTGAGTGTAATGTGTATGTATGTGTGTTTGTGTTGCGTCGGTCTGTGTGTGTGCAGTGCCTTCAGAAAGTATTCACACCCCTTGACTTTTCCACATTTTGTTCTGTTACAGCCTGAATTTAAAACGGATTAAATTGAGATGTCGTGTCACTGGCCTAAACACAATACCCCATAATGGCAAAGTGGAATTATGTATTTAGAATTTTTTACAACTTAATTAAAAATGAAAAGCTGAAATGTCTTGAGTCAATAAGTATTCAAACCCTTTGTTAGAGCAAGCCTAAATAAGTTCAGGAGTAAAAATTTGCTGAACAAGTCCCATAATAAGTTTAATGGACTCACTCTCTGTGTAATAATAGTGTTTAACATGATTTCTGAATGACTACCTCATCTCTGTACCCCACACATACAATTATCTGAAAGGTTCCTTAGTCGAGCAGTGATTTTCAAACACAGATTCATCCACAAAGACCAGGAAGGTTTTCCAATGCCTTGCAAAGAAGGACACCTATTGGTAGATGGGTAAAAAAAAAAAGCAGACATTGAATATCCCTTTGAGCATGGTGAAGTTATTAATTACACTTTGGATGGTGTATCAATACACCCAGTCACTACAAAGATACAGGCGTCCTTCCTAACTCAGTTGCCGGAGAGGAAGGAACCTACTCAGGGATTTCACCATGAGGGCAATAGTGACTTTAAAACAGTTGCAGAGTTTAATGGCTGTGATAGGAGAAAACCTGAGGATGGATCAATAACATTGTAGTTACTCCACAATACTAACCTAAATGACAGAGTGAAAAGAAGGAAGCCTGTACAGAATATAGTGCAACAAATATTCCAAAACATGCATCCTGTTTGCAATAAGGCACTAAAGTAATACTGCAAAAAATGTGGCAAAATAACTATTTGTCTTTTTGTCCTGAATACAAAGTGTTATGTTTGGGGCAAATCCAATACAACACATCACTGAGTACCACTATTCTGATAGGAGACTCTAGAATGATCCATCAAATTCTGGAGGACATTTTTCTCTTAATCTCAGTCTCAGCAGGATGCCAGCCCGTCTACCACCAGCCCGTCTACCGCCAGCCCGTCTACCGCCAGCCCGTCTACCGTCAGCCCGTCCACCGTCAGCCCGCTACCGTCAGCCCGTCCACCGTCAGCCCGTCTACCGCCAGCCCGTCTACCGTCAGCCCGTCTACCGTCAGCCCGTCTACCGTCAGCCCGTCTACCGTCAGCCCGTCTACCGTCAGCCCGTCTACCGCCAGCCCGTCCACCGTCAGCCCGCTACCGTCAGCCCGTCTACCACCAGCCCGTCCACCGTCAGCCCGTCTACCGTCAGCCCGTCTACCGTCAGCCCGTCTACCACCTGCAGCATGTTGGTAGCTGATGAAACAAGGGAATAGGGTCCGGTTTGAAGAAGGGAACACTCCGGAACAGCTGAGTCGGAGTTGAAGTCGAAAAAAGTCACTAAATAGCAAAGTCGGGTTGGAACTCGTAAGATGTCGGCCTTCTCCATCGGCGCCATCTTTTTTTTATTTTTTATGTCACACATAATGTTTCTCTCATTATGGGGCTCTATCCAATCAGATCCGTTTTAGCCGACATCCGCATAGCGGTTGTTATGACGTGTCGGAGGTGGAACTGCTTTAGAACCGTTAAATCCACAAGTAGCTCCTGGCATTACATCTAAACCAGAGTTACCATTAGATAGTATTTTATGAATCCCCCAGAGGGGAAATTTGATTGCACCAGCCAATTCATACATTGCCAATAAATACACCATAAAAACGCAACAAGGATACACAAACATCATCAATGAATATAAAAAAAAAGTGTTGGTGTTAAAAAAAAGCCTCATAGCATGTGATAAAAAGGATCTGCGGAAACGTCCTGTTTTGGACCTTGCACGCAGCCTTGTTTCCAAGTTCCAACACTAGATGTAATCTACACCTCCATTATGATGATAGAAATCCTCTTTATTTTGTTGCATGATTTTTTAAAATGTGTGCGTAATTATTTCTACAATTTCTCGTACTGAACTTCTAACATGAGTGGGGCGGGTGTGGCTTCAAGACAATGGTCTCAAGAGCAGCTGTTCACTGATTTGACTGCTCCAACACAGTTTCACCTCCGACATCAAAAACATCCGCTATGTGGGTGCCTGCTATCACCATTTAACACTTGATCTGATTGAATCCATGTCGTGTAAAGGGAAGACTTTAAAAACATGGCAGAGTTTTTTGTGTGTTATTTCTGTGTATGCAAATCTTCAGGCCTCTGGAAACGTTACTCAGCTAGCGAGCATGGTTCACCAAATCACCTTTGTTATAGGTCTTCAGATGCCTTCTGGCTGGGTGCTCTACCGCAATCAATAACAATAACGTGCAATACATAGGGAACAGCTTGTAATTCTCTCTGGGGTCTGTTGCCGTGTCACAGGGACGGCTGACGGGATGTAATTCTCTCTGGGGTCTGTTGCTGTGTCACAGGGACGGCTGACGGGATGTAATTCTCTCTGGGGTCTGTTGCCGTGTCACAGGGACGGCTGACAGGATGTAATTCTCTCTGGGGTCTGTTGCCGTGTCACAGGGACGGCTGACAGGATGTAATTCTCTCTGGGGTCTGTTGCCGTGTCACAGGTACGGGTGATGGGTTGTGTCAGCGTCTGAATGCCCCCTGCAAATCGAAGGCCCCCATGCAGCCGTGGGCCCAGGACGAGTGGGAGATCCCCAGAGACACGCTGAAAATGGTCAGGAAGCTGGGAGCAGGACAGTTTGGAGAAGTCTGGATGGGTACGAGAGATGCTGAGGCAACGTTTGTGTTTGTTTGTGTTTAGCTTTGCATTAACGTTCTTCCCACTTTTCTCCAAACGGTCATCAGTCCGTTACATAAGTCTGTCATCAGTCCGTTACATAAGTCTGTCATCAGTCCGTTACATAAGTCTGTCATCAGTCCGTTACATAAGTCTGTCATCAGTCCGTTACATAAGTCTGTCATCAGTCCGTTACATAAGTATGTCATCAGTCCGTTACATAAGTCTGTCATCAGTCCGTTACATAAGTCTGTCATCAGTCCGTTACATAAGTCTGTCATCAGTCCGTTACATAAGTCTGTCATCAGTCCGTTACATAAGTCTGTCATCAGTCCGTTCACATAAGTCTTATGACTCGGGGGTTCTTCCCGTATTTCGTCCCTATGGCCAGGTTACTATAAGGGCTCCCATATTTCGTCCCAATGGCCAGGTTAATATAAGGGCTCCCATATTTCGTCCCTATGGCCAGGTTAATATAAGGGCTCCCATATTTCGTCCCAATGGCCAGGTTACTACAAGGGCAGTCAGAAGGTGGCGGTGAAGACCCTGAAGGAAGGGACCATGGCGCCCGAGGCCTTCCTCCAGGAGGCTAACCTGATGAAGCAGCTGCAACACGACAGACTGGTACGCCTCCACGCCGTCGTCACCATGGAACCCATCTACATCGTCACAGAGTTCATGATCAATGGTGAGAGAGAGAGAGAGAGAGAGAGAGAGAGAGAGAGAGAGAGAGAGAGAGAGAGAGAGAGAGAGAGAGAGAGCGAGAGAGAGAGCGAGAGAGAGAGAGAGAGAGAGAGAGCGAGAGACAGAGAGAGAGAGAGAGAGAGAGAGAGAGAGAGAGAGAGAGAGAGAGATAGTCTGTGTGTTTTGACCATGGAATTACAAATAGAGACATTAGAGTGGACGTTGGTATCCTAGCAACATGACTAAAACAATAGGTTGTTATCGATACACTGCAGAACGTTCGATTTTGCCTGCTGGGGAGCAAGGAGAACCCCGTGCTCCTATAGAGCCATTGACAACTGTGTGCCGTTTTCAAGGGATTATCAAATAAATGTTACAACTATTTGGTTTTAATAAAGATCAGAACTACTAAAACAACAGTCAGAACTACACACTTACGATTATTTCATGCTAAACAATTGCGCACATTTAGCTCTATCGTTACAGTTATAATAACCTATCCATTTGGTATGTAGCTAGCTAGCTAAGCAAACAACTTGTGTCATTTGGCTTGCTTCATCTGAGATTATGCTTTTTTGGAAAGAATTGACACTAGCCTATTTTTACTGACAACTGTCATCACTACTATAGATGGCAAGCAAATCAAACAATATTTGGATATAGGCATCTAGTTTATCCCATTGAACGTTAGCTTATTAAATACTATTAATGGCGTGATCTGTCATTAGCTAGCTAGCTAGCCAATTTGACGTGGTCCATCAATCAATGTAGCCTCTCATGTCTGATCAGCAGCAATCACGATTAAAACGCTCTAAAAAACAATGTTGGAAAAGGGATAACGTTAGCTAACCTAGGTAGCTATGTTGGTTGGAGAAAAAAAAAAGTACATTACTTACCACCAAATGTTTAGCCAACTGTACAACATTTCTAGCTACCAGTAGATTGCAAAGTAAACATTATCAGCTAACTTAGCCAACATGCTACTTGACAGGCAGAGCCCACAAAGGCCTAAACCACTCATAAGGTCATACTTGTCAGGTACTTTAACTTTATATCACTTAAATGCCCAATTAAATGGCGGCCAATATTAACGAGATATTAGCCGCCAAGAAATCTGATCAACTGATCACGAAAAGCATGCAACTCTGACGATAGAGATAAATGTGTGCAATAGTTTCGCAAGGTCTGACTATGCTCTTCGAGAGGTGACGATATTACAACCAAATAATGGTAACATTTATTGTGTGGTCCTCTGTAGCTCAATCGGTAGAGCACGGCGCTTGTAACGCCCAGGGTAGTGGGTTCGATCCCCGGGACCACCCATACGTAAAAATGTATGCACGCACGTGACTGTAAGTCGCTTTGGATAAAAGCGTCTGCTAAATGGCATATTATTATTATTTGCAATCCCTTGAAAACGGCACGCAGTTGTCAATGATTTTAGTGGAGGTGGACGTCTCCTTGCCCCCCCCAGAAGGCAAATGGAACGCAGCTTATTGTGACGTTTTTATTGATAACGACCTATTGCAATTTATTCCTGACCAAGATGGCTACCATTATCGGCCACTCTAGTAAATTATAAGATCTCAACGGGAAGCACACCGCTGTATGCTTTAGGCGTTGCAGGAAATGTTATTAAGAAAATGGGTTACACTTTCTTTTATGGTCTTTCCATTGGTACTTAGCTGGTATTAACCTGGTATTTTTTTGTAGAAATGTACAGTATGCGGTAACAATGGGTTAGGGTTTCTGCATTCGGATAACCTAGATATTTATGTTACTGTGAAGTAAAGTGCTACAGTTCTAATGGCTTTTTGGTGCTTCATGTTTTCTCATCTATAGGAAGCCTGTTGGATTTCCTAAAAACAGACGAGGGCAAGAAGTTGAAGCTCCCCAAGCTGATAGACATGTCAGCCCAGGTGGGACCTCACACAAGTCATTCTTCTAAATTGACTTCATTGTAGGAGTCAAATGTAAAAAAAATTAAATAAATAAAAAAAGGCCCAGAAGAAATTGAAAACGTGATCTGGTAGATTGTGTATTCAGTGTTCTTCTCTAAGATGTATCATATGCCAACTGCTATACGCCTATATTCGATCTCCTAAAACCATGTCTTGATTTAAAATGCTGAAAGATGGCCAGCTCTTTGCCAAACAGTTGGCTTTTGGCAATTTGAAGAGCTTCAAATCCCTGAGCCGAAACGCTAGACATGTAAACGCTTGTTTCCCTCTCTCTCTGAATACCGTATGCACTACTTATCGTGTGTCCCAAATGGCACCCTATTTCTATATAGTGCACTACTTTTGACCATAGGCCCTATGGGCAGTGCACTAGGTAGGGAATAAAGTGCAATTTGGGAGGCAGCTACTGAGTTGTTCACCAGTTGAGGAAACAAAACTAAACATTTCAAAGAACTCAACTATTTATAGTCCATCGCACCACAGGTTTTAAAAGCAGGCTTCTTCTTCTTTTTTTTTTTTGTTGCTGCACAAGCATGTGGAAAGTGTCAGATCTAGCTCGCTAGTGTGTAAAATGAGGTGGTTCCTGCGGCGGGCTAAGAAGAGATGGTTGTGTACTGCTGGGTCTTCCAGCCCCACCCTGCTGCCTCCATCATTAACATCCGGACAGGAAGTCAAGTGATTTTTTTTCTTCTTCCAGCCACCGTGGCATGCGCCCCCCTGAGACCACACGTGTCACTTCCTTTGAGAGGACATATCCTGTCTAAACCCACTTTACTGTGTCAAGGGGTTGCGTTCCTAATGGCATCCTTTTTTTACTATGTAGTGCGCTACTTTTGACCCTGGGCCCTGGTCAAAAGTAGTGCACTATATAAGGGATAGGGTGCCATTTTGGGACACACATGACTGTGCCAGTATCACCCTGTACCCCGAGGTCTTACCAGAATGGAGTGAAGGGGCGTTGTGGGGAGATACACTCTTAAGACTGCATAGGAACAAAATAAGTAACAGTGTTGAAATGGTCTGACATCCGGTGATGCATGTGTCAAGCCTACACGAGGCTCTGTGTTTTTAGCAATCATTTGGGTCAATCAGAATGATTCTATTTGATCTAACTTAGAACTCAGCAAGCTTTTTGTAAAAATGACTGTCTAGAAATGTCTAACTGATCTCTCTCTCTCTCTCTCTCTCTCTCTCTCCTATCTCTCTCTCTCTCTTCTCTCTCTCTCTCTCTCTCTCTCTCTCTCTCTCTCTCTCTCTCTCTCTCTCTCTCTCTCTCTCTCTCTCTCTCTCTCCTCTCTCTCCTCTCTCTCCTCTCTCTCTCCCTCTCTCTCTCTCTCTTTCTCTCTCATATACTAGATAGCTGAAGGTATGGCCTACATTGAGAAGAAGAACTATATCCACAGAGACCTGCGAGCTGCCAACATTCTGGTCAATGAGACTCTCCACTGCAAGATAGCAGACTTTGGCCTGGCCAGAATCATAGAAACCGAGTACACAGCACAGGAAGGTACGACTATTAGGCAGCGTTTATACAGGCAGCCCAATTCTGATCTTTTGACCAATTACTGGCAAAAGATCAGAAATGGTCTGCCTGTGAAAAACAAAACTTTAGGCCATATTCCCTCTACGAGATATGAAGGAGAGGTGCCGGATGGCGGAAGAGAATTCTGCTTTTCAATTCACATCCTTGTCTTACCTTTCGTTGCAACGCGACGCTCTTCGTCCGCAGCTCAAATTAACCGTAAATATCACAGTAGCCACTAGCCAGAAAGAACCACAAACTATTAGACAATGACAGAAACGTTTCTTCTGAAACATATTACAATAGTGAATAATGCAACCAAACCATATTACACCGTTGAATAATACAGCAATTTTAGCTTCAAGACAAAAGCACAGAGTTGCTAACGGCATGTCTTCCTCAAGTAGCACTAGCCTTGAATGATTAACCCTCTCATGCGAACATAACAGTACAGTACGCCTACCTTAAACATTACAACAAACCAGGCTTCATTTTTATCAATCATTACATGTAGGAAAAGCAAAATTGCGACTGAAAAAGTGGGTGTAAGTGAATTCACCACAATGGGCTGTTTTATATGGGAGCTCATACCAACCAGCAAAAAAAAAAAAAAAAAAAAAAAAAAGATTTGCCAACATGCACAATTAGTCTGTGCTTCAGTCTGATCAACTGAAGTCTACTGTTAACAACCACAGCTGCCGGTGATCCCATCTGATCCCACCTGATCCCATCTTGATCCCATCTTGATCCCATCTGTAAACTCAGCGTCATGTTTTTTATGGCCTAAAATAGGCCCATTTATTTGTGTTCTGAGAAAATGTGAATGTGATCAAATGTGGTTTTATACTCACACTTCAGGTGGTTAGACTACCTGGGCCTTTTTAATCCAAACTGATTGACTGGAATTAATCAATCAACACAATAGTGATGACATACTGCCTGAGTATCTTTAAATTACAGACCCTGCAACCCTGCATACAGCTAGCTCAGCCCTGTTAGTTTTGGTCCAATAGCAGTTGTTATTTATTTGTCAGTGTAAAGGGTTTTAATGTTTTCATCCTCCCTAGGGCCAGGAGTTTTTCCAGGAGTTAAAAAACAACAACATACGACCTGATTAGAAAAATTATCTGGTCCCATCATAGCCCATATAAAACCGTTTTTTTTTACAGCTGATTTTTTACTGTCATACCAACAAGCTCTCACAGTCATCATTCTAGAATTAGAGGTACATCCACCTTCTCTAAACGTCAAATTTCGAAGTTGCTCCAAACGTCAGATTTCGAAGTTGCTCCAATCGTCAGATTTCGAAGTTGCTCCAATCGTCAGATTTCGAAGTTGCTACAATCGTCAGATTTCGAAGTTGCTCCAAACGTCAGATTTCAAAGTGTTTTTGTTGCTCCTGCTGCTGCATCGTCCCATTTCTAAGTTAAGGGTTATGTTTCTAAGTCATTAACACTCATTCCGAATGGTTAAAGGTTAAAAGTTAAGGGTTTATATTTACATTATTTAGCAGACGCTCTTATCCAGAGCGACTTACAGGAGCAATTAGGGTTAAGTGCCTTGCTCAAGGGCACATCGACAGATTTTTCACCTAGTTGGCTCAGGGATTAGAACCAGCGACCTTTCGGTTACTGGCACAACGCTCTTAACCACTAAGCTACCTGCCGGTTAAAGGGTAGGTAGCGTAAACGTAACCACGTGTAACATATGGATTTGCATTAGTATATGCATGAAAAGTCCCTGTCGCACCTCACGTGCAAAGTTCCAGGTGGTAGGTGTTACACCTCACTTTTCTATTACATGAAGTCGATCAAGAATTCTGAAGAATGCTGAAGTCATGTGGAAAATGTTTTTCCGGGGCGTGATGTAATATGGAGGACCCTATAATGTAAACTCCAACTTGAATAACTTCAAATGCATAACTTCAAACTAAACCAGATCGTTTGCACTCATGACTACTGGTTTCGATAAAATGTTTGGCCAACTTACAAAGCAAATACAGATCAACTTGCATGGTTGCTAGCCAACTAGCCTGCTAATGTTAGCCAACTAGCATGCTAACGTTAGCCTTACTAGCCTGCTAAAGTTATTTTAGCACTGAATTAGTCAGCCAGTTGCTATCAACAACTAGCTTACAGCTACAGTGATTTCAGAAAGTATTCATACCCCTTGACTTATTACACATTTTGTTGTGTTACAGCCTGAGTAAAAAAAAAAAATGTATCACCCATAATGACAAAGTGAAAACATGTTTTTAGACATTTTTGCACATTTTTTTGAAAATGAAATACAGATATCTAATTTATATAAGTATTCACACCCTTGAGAACAGACAGGTATACTACAGCGCAGGATCAGTGAGTTAGCCAGCTAACTTTGATAAGCAACCAGAAATAACTATAGATTTTCTGGTTCATTAAGACATCTAAACTTAGATATGTGTTTTTGGTTGTTGAGTCAATTAGACCGTGCCCATTTCAAGTTTATCTTTCCCCAAAATAAAAAGTTATTTCAGTTAGCTGGCTAACTCATCTAGCCTGCTTTGCAGTCTACCCCTTTGCTTATCTCGAAACTAAATTAATCACTGATGCAATGAAGCTTATCTGTGTTTCCGTTCTAAATGTGTATCATTTTCCACTGTGAGAAAATAACATTATTGCTTGTGTGGTATCGAGTAAAAGTTGCTAGTCATTGCTGATAAACAAAGGAGTCCGCTCATACTGAACCTTGATCATAAGTTTATTCATATCACAAGCTTTCAGCATGAGTTACAGGTGTCAAGATCACCCGGAGAGCAACGTCCCAGATTGCAATGGCTGCTCTAACCTCTTCTTCCTCCAGCATATACTTATAAACAATGCAAAAATATGGGTTGCTCCCTCTGCTGTCCAATCACCTGTCTCCCCTGGGGCGTCACCCTACAAATGGCTACTTTTGAACTAACATAAACATCCCCTCTGGTTCCATTAAGAAAGTCATAATCTTAATACACTACACTTGTGATATGGATTGATGATTCATTTAACACAGCAAATTTCCTAAATTCTCTCTCTCTCTCTCTCTCTCCCTCTCTCTCTCTCTCTCTCTCTCGCTCTCTCTCTCTCGCTCTCTCGCTCTCTCTCGCTCTCTCTCTCAATTCAATTCAATTTAAGGGCTTTATTGGGATGGGAAACATATGTTAACATTGCCAAAGCAAGTGAAATATATAATAAACAATATCAATTTAATCAATTTAAAATTCAGGCTGTAACACAACAAAATGTGGAAAAAGTCAAGGGGTGTGAATACTTTCCGAAGTAAATTAAACCAAAGTTTTGGAGATACATAACACCATCTAACCAGTTATCAAATAATGTTAGCTATATGCAGTTATCCTAGCCAGCAAGCTAGCCAGCCAGCTAATGTTAGCTATTTAGCCAACTAGTTATTAGCCTAGCCAGCCTAACCAACCACCATGGTTACGGTCGGCATGCTAGAGCCCAACTACTGGAGACCTGCTAGAACACAACTAACACAACACAACTAAAACAAAACCACAGATCAAAAGAGCAGAGACTTACAGATTGATGGCTGCGGCCCATCAGATGGTCAGGGAAAATCCAACAGCTATAGTGAGAAAAATCCTAAATAGATAGATTCCAGATGGCACCAAGCCTAGGTGGAAAAAGTTACAAAACTCCCTTAGCTTACTTCACAGAGAACGTGCCGAAAAGTTGACAAAACAAAAAGGAGAACAGACGAGGTTCTAAAGAATTAGAGCGAGCAGGTAGGATTTTCTCTTTCATTTTGAGCCCACGGGAAGAAGGCACCAGAGCCTGCTGTGCTAATGGGTTCCCACTAGATAACACAGCCACAGAGTCTGTGAAGTTTAGGCATTCATTCCAAATGGTTATGGTAAGGGTTAAGGTTTGGGACAGGGTTAAAATAAAAAATACAAAACCAGTGTCCACCACTGGGATCAAACACGCAACCTTCTGATGCAGAGTCATGGGAATATGTTGATCCACCATCCCCGCCCACAATGCCCTAATAAAACCCTAGCCTACTTGATGGTAATTGGGGTCACTGTTGCCCCTAGTGGCCGGTTTTGAAGGCATTTCCTGACGTCCTCAGGACATGGATAGACGTCCAATTTCGACATCAATCTTGAACGACCTGCCTGGTCATATGCTACAATAAGGGTCCGGAGTTGGTTAGGTTAGCCTACTACCAGATCAAGAAAAACTCTGGGCCCCAGGAAAACAATCCCCCCCCCCCCCACACACACTCTGGGACCTGTGGTGCCACCTCTGAAATCACCACACAATGTTACAAATGAAAGTACATATCCTATTTGTATGATCTAAATTGTACATGTTTTTGGTGGTGGGAATGAGCTTCCTTAGTTTCGCGTGGCTCAGTGCAGCCGGCAGCTACTAACGACAATTTCAGAATGTAACAGGCTGTGACTGCAATTTCAGGTAAAAACGCAATAAAACAAGTCTAAAATATTAGCAAAATCTTCTATACATTTCCATTTATACTGTAGGAGTGTTGGCTCAATGAGACAATTATGTTTATGGTGCCCTGCTTCAAGGGGGGCAACTATCGAGATGTAGTAAGTACGTCAGTTTACATTTCAGTAACATGTGTAGCCTAGTGGTGGGAAGTAACACGGCTCTTAGTTTCCAAGACAACTAATAACTTAGATGACAACACTGGCCGGAATTCAATCCGATCGCACTTTATCAACAATGTGCCATTTAAAGGTAATTTCCGGTTGAGCCGACGTACCGCAGCGTTTGTCGTGAATGCAGGAACGTTGCCTTTAAAACATTGTCAACAAAGCGCGATCAGATTGAATCCCGGCCTTAGATGATAGCGTAGGTCATTACTGGGAGGTGTAAGCATTCTGGTTCAGATAAATAGTCACAGAAATGGCACAAGAAAAATGTAACTAATTAGATGCAAATATTCCAAAGTGTCTGACTGTAAACTGATTGTTGTTGATTGAGAACTAGTGAGAACAGACAGGTATACTACAGCACAGGATCAGTGAGTTAGCCAGCTAACTTTGATAAGCAACCAGAAATAACTATAGATGTTCTGGTTCATTAAGACATCTAAACTTAGATATGTGTTTTTGGTTGTTGAGTCAATTAGACCGTGCCCATTTCAAGTTGATCTTTCCCCAAAATAAAAAGTTATTTCAGAATATTAGAATATTTAGGCAAGTTAGCTGGCTAACTAATCTATCCTGCTTTGTGGTCTACGCCTTTGCTTATCTCAAAACTAAAATTAATCGCTGTTGAAGCTTATCTGTGGTTCCGTTCTAAATGTGTATCATTTTCCACTTTGAGAAAATAACATTATTGCTTAAGAAATGGATTGATGATTCATTTAACACAGCACATTTCCAAACTTCTCTCTCAATCTCTCTCTCGCTCTTTCTCTCTCTCGCTCTCAATTCAATTTCAATTTAAGGGCTTTATTGGCATGGGAAACGTATGTTAACATTACCAAAGCAAGTGAAGTAGATAGTAAACAAAAGTGAAATAAACAATATAATATTAACAGTAAACATTACACTCAGAAGTTCCAAAAGAAATGTCATATTATGTCTATATACAGTGTTGTAACGATGTGCAAATAGTTCAAGTACAAATGGGAAAATAAATAAACATAAATATGGGTTGTATTTACAACCTGTAACACCTGTCCAGGTTATGGATCACATCAAAGTTCATATCTCTCTCTCTCTCTCTCTCTCTCTCTCTCTCTCTCTCTCTCTCTCTCTCTCTCTCTCTCTCTCTCTCTCTCTCTCTCTCTCTCTCTCTCTCTCTCTCTCTCTCTCTCTCACACACACACACATCAGGTGCTAAGTTTCCCATTAAGTGGACAGCTCCGGAGGCTATCAACTTTGGGACGTTCAGTATAAAGTCAGACGTCTGGTCTTTCGGCATCCTGCTGACTGAGATAGTCACCTATGGAAGAATTCCCTATCCAGGTAAAAACATTGCTTACAGGAATAATGTCTTTTTTTAAAGGAAATTGGAATTCCAATCGAAAGAACATTGAGGAAAGTAGAGAGGGAGAGAGATAGAGAGGGAGAGAGATAGAGAGGGAGAGAGATAGAAGAGGGGCAGAGACAGGGCTCAAACCACAGACAGGAATGGCAGAGACAGGGCTCAAACCACAGACAGGAATGCCAGAGACAGGGCTCAAACCACAGACAGGAATGGCAGAGACAGGGCTCAAACCACAGACAGGAATGGCAGAGACAGGGCTCAAACCACAGACAGGAATGGCAGAGACAGGGCTCAAACCACAGACAGGAATGCCAGAGACAGGGCTCAAACCACAGACAGGAATGCCAGAGACAGGGCTCAAACCACAGACAGGAATGGCAGAGACAGGGCTCAAACCACAGACAGGGCTCAAACCACAGACAGGAATGGCAGAGACAGGGCTCAAACCACAGACAGGAATGCCAGAGACAGGGCTCAAACCACAGACAGGAATGCCAGAGACAGGGCTCAAACCACAGACAGGAATGGCAGAGACAGGGCTCAAACCACAGACAGGAATGCCAGAGACAGGGCTCAAACCACAGACAGGAATGCCAGAGACAGGGCTCAAACCACAGACAGGAATGCCAGAGACAGGGCTCAAACCACAGACAGGAATGCCAGAGACAGGGCTCAAACCACAGACAGGAATGCCAGAGACAGGGCTCAAACCCTCGTCGCCAGCGGTGGTCTGGAGTCATCAGCAACATCACTAGACCAGACCTGGGCAGGAGGAATATCCTCTCTCTCTCTTAACTCCCCCCTCTCCCTCCCTCTCTCCCTCTCCCATTCTCTCTCTTGTAACCCTGCCCAACTCTCTCTTTCCCTCTCCCTCCCTCCCTCCCTCCCTCCCCCCCCCTCCCTCCCTCCTCCACCAGGTATGACAAACCCTGATGTGATCCGTAACCTGGACAAGTGTTACAGGATGCCCTGTCCAGAGGGTTGTCCTGCGGAGCTGTATGACCTCATGATGACATGCTGGAAGGAGAGACCAGAGGAACGGCCCACCTTCGAACACCTGCAGGGAACTCTCAATGACTTCTTCATCGCCACTGAGGGACAGTACGAGATGCAGCCCTGAGGTCGGACTCAAAGTCACAATTCAACGCTTATGTCAAAGTCAAAAAAAGTTTTGGGACAAATGTCAACATTTTAAAGTTGTTGTTGTAATGCTTGAGGAATACATGGACATTACATCTCTACATCCCTACACGTCCACAGTACGAGATTCAGCCCTGATTGAGCAAAAGCTATGATGTAGTGAGCTGGCCAGTTTGGCCTGGTTACTCAACACAAATATACTACAGTTGCTGCCTGGAACCATGCTAAAAAGGACCCTGTGAAAAGATAAGAACATCTCCAAGCCAGGACAGTTTGGTTCTGGTCGGCACAGTAGTGTGAAAAGAGAACAATGACTTCTTCACACCACAGAACGAGATTCAGCCCTGAGACTGGTTCATTACTAAAAAAGAGGACGGCAATGGAAACCTCACGGAGTTGGAAGTGGAAACAGACTTCTCCATCTGCCTGCACTGATTTACGTCGGCCCTTGTCTTTTAAGGACTTGTGTCAAGCCATATAAAGATACATGGACAACGAGACAAAATGAGAGGCCAATGGATTGACCAAGATGAGGACATGGGACTGATAGACACAAACTGATCCTGAGACGAGTGGGTGGGTGGGTGGGTGTGTTGGTGGGTGGGTGGGTGGGTAGGTGGGTGGGTCGGTGGGTCGGTGGGTCGGGTGGGTGGGTGGGTGGGTGTGTGGGTCTGTGGGTGGGTGGGTGTGTTGGTAGGTGGGTGGGTGGGTGGGTGGGTGGGTGTGTTGGTAGGTGGGTGGGTAGGTGTGTGGGTGGGGTGCGACAGTGTTTTGGCATGGTGATGGTTATGGTATGGACACAGTCGGGACAGGACCTCGCGGACCTTCCTACGTCCTACTCTTCCTCTTGGTTCCTCATGGAAAAAAAGGCTTCTATAAGAGAGAAGAACCCCACTGTGAGAGAACCCCACTGTGAGAGAACCCCACTGTGAGAGAACCCCACAGAGCATGTCTCTATTTTTGGCCTCCTCTGCTCCTTTATACAGTCATTTTAATACAACGCTATAGGGCCCCTGAATTATGACATTTGACCAATAAAGATGTATATTATTGCTCATTTAATTTAAGCTTGCTTCAAGTGAATTTTGAGAACCATATGACATGAGCTTACAAGAAGCCTCACATGGTAAAATGACTCTCAGTGCTACTGTAGAAATATTTACTAGCTGATTTCATAGCAGTGTGTCGGGGCGGCAGGTGGCTCAGTGGTTAAGAGCATTGTGCCAGTAACCGAAAGGTCGCTGGTTCTAATCCCCGAGCCGACTAGGTGAAAAATCTGTCGATGTGCCCTTGAGCAAGGCACTTAACCCTAATTGCTCCTGTAAGTCGCTCTGGATAAGAGGGCTCCCGAGTGGCGCAGCGGTCTAAGGCATCTCAGTGCTTGAGGCGTCACTACAGACCCCTGGTTTGATTCCAGGCTGTATCACAACCGGCCGTGATTGGGAGTCCCATAGGGCGGCGCACAATTGGCCCAGCGTCGTCCGGGTTTGGCCGGTGTAGGCCGTCATTGTAAATACGAATTTGTTCTTAACTGACTTGCCTAGTTAAATAACGATAAAAGAAAAAAGAGAAAAAAAAAATTAAATGAAACAAAATTAAAAAAAAAAAATGATGTAATTGACAGATGGGTAGCATCTTACTGGCTACATTGTTACAATGGGGATGGTTGTCAGATTGTGACAAGCAACCCTAACAACAATGTGACCCCCCCCATGCTAATTATGGATACAACTATTTATTATCTATAAATATAAGCAGTAACTAGAAACTGACAAGCAGGAAACCACATAATGAGTCACCACGCAGAACTCACAGATTATTTTATTTACACACTTCAAACACAGTTTGACAACTAAAATAACAATGAAGACTATCGAGTTCTCAATCAAGCAAAAAATGTAGTGGTGGTATATTTAATGTAACTGAGCAGCCCTATTTACTGAGTGCACTCTGCTTTGTCAGTTGGGTCAACCTTTGCTCTCTATTTAAAATTAAGACCATTCTGTTTCATATGGTTCGAATCTAAAGCAACCTACACATGTAGTAGGCAACATGTTGTTTAAAATACAGTAAACCAACATAGCCACTGTAGTAGGTCAAAGCTGTCAGCTGTAAAACCTTGGTAGTGCATGGGTAAAGTTAGGCCTTGGTGCTCCTGTAAATGTCCCTTCTTTTTGCGTCTTCAGACCTGTTGAACTTCTCATGTTTGACTGTGGTCTCCAAATGCCCCTCGTCAAACTTCTTCTAAGCACTCCAGAGTCCAGTCCAGTTAGAGGTTCTGATGCTCTAATAGTCCAGTCCAGTTAGAGGTTCTGATGCTCTAATAGTCCAGTCCAATTAGAGGTTCTGATGCTCTAATAGTCCAGTCCAGTTAGAGGTTCTGATGCTCTAATAGTCCAGTCCAGTTAGAGGTTCTGATGCTCTAATAGTCCAGTCCAGTTAGAGGTTCTGATGCTCTAATAGTCCAGTCCAGTTAGAGGTTCTGATGCTCTAATAGTCCAGTCCAGTTAGATGTTCTGATGCTCTAATAGTCCAGTCCAGTTAGAGGTTCTGATGCTCTAATAGTCCAGTCCAGTTAGAGGTTCTGATGCTCTAATAGTCCAGTCCAGTTAGAGGTTCTGATGCTCTAATAGTCCAGTCCAGATAGAGGTTCTGATGCTCTAATAGTCCAGTCCAGTTAGAGGTTCTGATGCTCTAATAGTCCAGTCCAGTTAGAGGTTCTGATGCTCTAATAGTCCAGTCCAGTTAGAGGTTCTGATGCTCTAATAGTCCAGTCCAGTTAGAGGTTCTGATGCTCTAATAGTCCAGTCCAGTTAGAGGTTCTGATGCTCTAATAGTCCAGTCCAGTTAGAGGTTCTGATGCTCTAATAGTCCAGTCCAGTTAGAGGTTCTGATGCTCTAATAGTCCAGTCCAGATAGAGGTTCTGATGCTCTAATAGGTTGTGGACATGGAGGGTTGTGGATCAGAGATAAGACAGGTGACTGACTCCACCACCCAGAGAGCAGGTCCTACCGCTGAGCTGCATTCCTCTACCGCGGTGGGAGCGAATGTAGCGTTAGCTATCCCTCAATAAGAGGCAGTACTCCAGACAGGCTGGAGCGGAGCAGAATGTAGCGTTAGCTATCCCTCAATAAGAGGCAGTACTCCAGACAGGCACCAGCGGAGCAGAATGTAGCGTTAGCTATCCCTCAATAAGAGGCATTACTCCAGACAGGCACCAGCGGAGCAGAATGTAGCGTTAGCTATCCCTCAATAAGAGGCAGTACTCCAGACAGGCTGGAGCGGAGCGAATGTAGTGTTAGCTATCCCTCAATAAGAGGCAGTACTCCAGACAGGCTGGAGTGGAGCAGAATGTACCGTTAGCTATCCCTCAATAAGAGGCAGTACTCCAGACAGGCACCAGCGGAGCAGAATGTACCGTTAGCTATCCCTCAATAAGAGGCATTACTCCAGACAGGCACCAGCGGAGCAGAATGTACCGTTAGCTATCCCTCAATAAGAGGCATTACTCCAGACAGGCACCAGCGGAGCAGAATGTACCGTTAGCTATCCCTCAATAAGAGGCATTACTCCAGACAGGCACCAGCGGAGCAGCACCCCCTGAAAAATCAGAAGAAAAAAATAAATAATATATATTTTTTAATGAACTAAATATTTTTTCACAAAAGTTGTGCACTGGGCCTTTACTAGTCCTGTATTAGTGGACCGATATAGAGGTCTGTAGCGCAGGCCAAAACAAAAATTCAGCATCTCAGCTTTGGCAAAAGAAAGTAGTTGTATATTTAAGAACAGTATCTTGCAGGGTTCGATAGTTGGAATTGTACGAGTTGTTGCCCTGTCCCTTTCTGTAAGAGTTGTTGCCCTGTCCCTTTCTGTAAGAGTTGTTGCTCTGTCCCTTTCTGTAAGAGTTGTTGCCCTGTCCCTTTCTGTAAGAGTTGTTGCCCTGTCCCTTTCTGTAAGAGTTGTTGCCCTGTCCCTTTCTGTAAGAGTTGTTGCCCTGTCCCTTTCTGTAAGAGTTGTTGCTCTGTCCCTTTCTGTAAGAGTTGTTGCCCTGTCCCTTCCTGTAAGAGTTGTTGACCTGTCCCTTTCTGTAAGAGTTGTTGACCTGTCCCTTTCTGTAAGAGTTGTTGCCCTGTCCCTTCCTGTAAGAGTTGTTGCCCTGTCCCTTTCTGTAAGAGTTGTTGCCCTGTCCCTTTCTGTAAGAGTTGTTGACCTGTCCCTTTCTGTAAGAGTTGTTGACCTGTCCCTTTCTGTACTAGTTGTTGCCCTGTCCCTTTCTGTAAGAGTTGTTGCCCTGTCCCTTTCTGTAAGAGTTGTTGACCTGTCCCTTTCTGTACTAGTTGTTGCCCTGTCCCTTTCTGTAAGAGTTGTTGCCCTGTCCCTTTCTGTAAGAGTTGTTGCCCTGTCCCTTTCTGTAAGAGTTGTTGCCCTGTCCCTTTCTGTAAGAGTTGTTGCCCTGTCCCTTTCTGTAAGAGTTGTTGCCCTGTCCCTTCCTGTAAGAGTTGTTGACCTGTCCCTTTCTGTAAGAGTTGTTGACCTGTCCCTTTCTGTAAGAGTTGTTGCCCTGTCCCTTCCTGTAAGAGTTGTTGCCCTGTCCCTTTCTGTAAGAGTTGTTGCCCTGTCCCTTTCTGTAAGAGTTGTTGACCTGTCCCTTTCTGTAAGAGTTGTTGACCTGTCCCTTTCTGTACTAGTTGTTGCCCTGTCCCTTTCTGTAAGAGTTGTTGCCCTGTCCCTTTCTGTAAGAGTTGTTGACCTGTCCCTTTCTGTACTAGTTGTTGCCCTGTCCCTTTCTGTAAGAGTTGTTGACCTGTCCCTTTCTGTAAGAGTTATTGACCTGTCCCTTTCTGTAAGAGTTGTTGTCCTGTCCCTTTCTGTAAGAGTTGTTGTCCTGTCCCTTTCTGTAAGAGTTGTTGCCCTGTCCCTTTCTGTAAGAGTTGTTGCCCTGTCCCTTTCTGTAAGAGTTGTTGACCTGTCCCTTTCTGTAAGAGTTGTTGCCCTGTCCCTTTCTGTAAGAGTTGTTGCCCAGTCCCTTTCTGTAAGAGTTGTTGCCCTGTCCCTTTCTGTAAGAGTTGTTAATCTGTCCCTTTCTGTAAGAGTTGTTGACCTGTCCCTTTCTGTAAGAGTTATTGACCTGTCCCTTTCTGTAAGAGTTGTTGTCCTGTCCCTTTCTGTAAGAGTTGTTGTCCTGTCCCTTTCTGTAAGAGTTGTTGCCCTGTCCCTTTCTGTAAGAGTTGTTGCCCTGTCCCTTTCTGTAAGAGTTGTTGCCCTGTCCCTTTCTGTAAGAGTTGTTGCCATGTCCCTTTCTGTAAGAGTTGTTGACCTGTCCCTTTCTGTAAGAGTTGTCGCCCTGTCCCTTTCTGTAAGAGTTGTTGCCATGTCCCTTTCTGTAAGAGTTGTTTCCCTGTCCCTTTCTGTAAGAGTTGTTTCCCTGTCCCTTTCTGTAAGAGTTGTTTCCCTGTCCCTTTCTGTAAGAGTTGTTGACCTGTCCCTTTCTGTAAGAGTTGTTGACCTGTCCCTTTCTGTAAGAGTTGTTGACCTGTCCCTTTCTGTAAGAGTTGTTGACCTGTCCCTTTCTGTAAGAGTTGTTGACCTGTCCCTTTCTGTAAGAGTTGTTGCCATGTCCCTTTCTGTAAGAGTTGTTGACCTGTCCCTTTCTGTAAGAGTTGTTGACCTGTCCCTTTCTGTAAGAGTTATTGACCTGTCCTTTTCTGTAAGAGTTGTTGTCCTGTCCCTTTCTGTAAGAGTTGTTGTCCTGTCCCTTTCTGTAAGAGTTGTTGCCCTGTCCCTTTCTGTAAGAGTTGTTGCCCTGTCCCTTTCTGTAAGAGTTGTTGCCCTGTCCCTTTCTGTAAGAGTTGTTGCCCTGTCCCTTTCTGTAAGAGTTGTTGCCCAGTCCCTTTCTGTAAGAGTTGTTGCCCTGTCCCTTTCTGTAAGAGTTGTTGCTCTGTCCCTTTCTGTAAGAGTTGTTGACCTGTCCCTTTCTGTAAGAGTTATTGACCTGTCCCTTTCTGTAAGAGTTGTTGTCCTGTCCCTTTCTGTAAGAGTTGTTGTCCTGTCCCTTTCTGTAAGAGTTGTTGCCCTGTCCCTTTCTGTAAGAGTTGTTGCCCTGGCCCTTTCTGTAAGAGTTGTTGCCCTGTCCCTTTCTGTAAGAGTTGTTGACCTGTCCCTTTCTGTACTAGTTGTTGCCCTGTCCCTTTCTGTAAGAGTTGTTGACCTGTCCCTTTCTGTAAGAGTTGTTGCCCTGTCCCTTTCTGTAAGAGTTGTTGCCCTGTACCTTTCTGTAAGAGTTGTTGCCCTGTCCCTTTCTGTAAGAGTTGTTGCCCTGTCCCTTTCTGTAAGAGTTGTTGCCCTGTCCCTTTCTGTAAGAGTTGTTGCCCTGTCCCTTTCTGTAAGAGTTGTTGCCCAGTCCCTTTCTGTAAGAGTTGTTGCCCTGTCCCTTTCTGTAAGAGTTGTTGCTCTGTCCCTTTCTGTAAGAGTTGTTGACCTGTCCCTTTCTGTAAGAGTTATTGACCTGTCCCTTTCTGTAAGAGTTGTTGTCCTGTCCCTTTCTGTAAGAGTTGTTGTCCTGTCCCTTTCTGTAAGAGTTGTTGCCCTGTCCCTTTCTGTAAGAGTTGTTGCCCTGTCCCTTTCTGTAAGAGTTGTTGCCCTGTCCCTTTCTGTAAGAGTTGTTGCCATGTCCCTTTCTGTAAGAGTTGTTGACCTGTCCCTTTCTGTAAGAGTTGTCGCCCTGTCCCTTTCTGTAAGAGTTGTTGCCATGTCCCTTTCTGTAAGAGTTGTTTCCCTGTCCCTTTCTGTAAGAGTTGTTGCCCTGTCCCTTTCTGTAAGAGTTGTTTCCCTGTCCCTTTCTGTAAGAGTTGTTGACCTGTCCCTTTCTGTAAGAGTTGTTGACCTGTCCCTTTCTGTAAGAGTTGTTGACCTGTCCCTTTCTGTAAGAGTTGTTGACCTGTCCCTTTCTGTAAGAGTTGTTGACCTGTCCCTTTCTGTAAGAGTTGTTGCCATGTCCCTTTCTGTAAGAGTTGTTGACCTGTCCCTTTCTGTAAGAGTTGTTGACCTGTCCCTTTCTGTAAGAGTTATTGACCTGTCCCTTTCTGTAAGAGTTGTTGTCCTGTCCCTTTCTGTAAGAGTTGTTGTCCTGTCCCTTTCTGTAAGAGTTGTTGCCCTGTCCCTTTCTGTAAGAGTTGTTGCCCTGTCCCTTTCTGTAAGAGTTGTTGCCCTGTCCCTTTCTGTAAGAGTTGTTGCCCTGTCCCTTTCTGTAAGAGTTGTTGCCCAGTCCCTTTCTGTAAGAGTTGTTGCCCTGTCCCTTTCTGTAAGAGTTGTTGCTCTGTCCCTTTCTGTAAGAGTTGTTGACCTGTCCCTTTCTGTAAGAGTTATTGACCTGTCCCTTTCTGTAAGAGTTGTTGTCCTGTCCTTTTCTGTAAGAGTTGTTGTCCTGTCCCTTTCTGTAAGAGTTGTTGCCCTGTCCCTTTCTGTAAGAGTTGTTGCCCTGTCCCTTTCTGTAAGAGTTGTTGCCCTGTCCCTTTCTGTAAGAGTTGTTGCCATGTCCCTTTCTGTAAGAGTTGTTGACCTGTCCCTTTCTGTACTAGTTGTTGCCCTGTCCCTTTCTGTAAGAGTTGTCGCCCTGTCCCTTTCTGTAAGAGTTGTTTCCCTGTCCCTTTCTGTAAGAGTTGTTGCCCTGTCCCTTTCTGTAAGAGTTGTTTCCCTGTCCCTTTCTGTAAGAGTTGTTTCCCTGTCCCTTTCTGTAAGAGTTGTTTCCCTGTCCCTTTCTGTAAGAGTTGTTGCCCTGTCCCTTTCTGTAAGAGTTGTTGCCCTGTCCCTTTCTGTAAGAGTTGTTGCCCTGTCCCTTTCTGTACTAGTTGTTGCCCTGTCCCTTTCTGTATTAGTTGTTTCCATGTCCCTTTCTCTGAGATCGTCATTCTAATGGAATCCAGAAAGAACAAAACCCTGTCCTCAAACATTTACATCAAAAGGTGCAAAGTTATGGGCAAAGACACAAAACATCTACATCAAATTCAATATTTTTCTTGATCAAATAACATGGGAAAAAACCCACTTTTTTGTGCAGTATTGATTTACCATCCTTACAAACCACTTAATGTAAATGTGCATTACTGTATTGTACATAGGCTGTTCCGTGTAGCTCAGTTGGTAGAGCATGGCGCTTGCAACGCCAGGGTTGTGGGTTCGATTCCCACGGGGGACCAGTATGAAAAATTTACGCACTCACTAACTGTAAGTCGCTCTGGATAAGAGCGTCTGCTAAATGACTAAAATGTAAAATGTCATCTAGGTTTGTACCTGTAGACTTTCCATCACCATGAAGGAAAACAATACAGTGATTGAGACATCAAGCGGTTTGTGATGATGTGGCTCAGTTGGTAGAGCGTGGTGCTTGCAAAGCTAGGGATGTGGGTTTGATTCTGACGGGGGGACCAATACGATAACGTGTAAAAATGTATGCACTCACTACTGTAAATTACTCTGGATTAGAGCGTCTACTAAAATGGAAAAGGAATGAAGAGACCATTTCAGTTTTCACACAGAAATAAGTTGCATTTGCAAAGTATTTCAATTAACTGGAGCACATACATCAAGCAAGTATTTTTATATTCCACAAGTATTATCAGATAAACTGTTTTGTACAGATAATTATCAGACTCAAGTTACAAATGCTGGTAAACATTGAAATAAAAATACGTTTCGTTAAAAAGAAATCAAAAAGTAGTGCACAGTGCAGGCGTTTGTAAATAATTTTTGCTTCACATTTCTTCACACCCACCCCTACACTACTTCCCGTGGTTATGGGCTGAGGCTTATCTTTGAGAGGTTATGATGCATTCTAGAGTCGAGGCTTTGAGTGACTATAGATCACCACTGAAGAGAGCCACTCACTTTATCATCACGGACATCTTTAACTGAGTAACAGCATTTTACATCTGCATACATTTTATATTTCTAAGGAATGTGTAATGTATAGTATAATCCGTCAAACACGTCAGTTTCTCTTTGCAATCTTTCTGAACGCTGCAGCGGTTACACTCTGGAGAGGCTTCCGCTGACCAGAAAACCATCAGTAAAGAGGCCTACCCACTTTATCTGAAAGCACTAATCTACAAGCAGACAAATACGCGGTCTGTCAGACTGACCTGCAGAGGTCAGTGTCACACAATCTGACAGGCTGTCAGGGGGAGCTCCGCTGCGCTGCAGGAAACCACGGGTGCGTTCAGTAAGACAAAACATTTTTGTAGAGTTCAGATAGACGTTTTTTTTTAATCTAGAACAAACATGCCCCTTTTAGAACAAAAAAAATCATGTCAGCTCTATTCATGGCATTTCTATCTGCAACGCTCAATAACGTTCTGCAACTAAACCACAGGTTGTGTTGAGGACGGGAGAAGAGCAAGGATGGTTTGCAATGGGGGACAGAGATTTTGGGTACCTAGGAAGGGTGGGGATAGGGTAAGGTAGGATAGGGTAGGATAGGGTAGGGTAGGATAGGATAGGGTAGGATAGGGTAGGGTAGGATAGGGTAGGATAGGATAGGGTAGGATAGGATAGGGTAGGGTAGGATAGGGTAGGATAGGATAGGGTAAGATAGGATAGGGTAGGGTAGGATAGGGTAGGGTAGGATAGGGTAGGATAGGGTAGGGTAGGATAGGGTAGGGTAGGATAGGTAGGGTAGGATAGGATAGGATAGGGTAGGATAGGGTAGGGTAGGATAGGGTAGGATAGGGTAGGGTAGGATAGGGAGGGTAGGATAGGGGATAGGGTAGGATGGGATAGGGTAGGGTGGGATAGGGTAGGATAGGGTAGGGTAGGATGGGGATAGGGAGTGGGATAGGGTAGGGATAGGGTAGGGGTAGGGATAGGATAGGGATAGGGTAGGATAGGATAGGGTAAGATAGGGATAGGGTAGGGTAGGATAGGGTAGGGTAGGATAGGGTAGGATAGGGTAGGGTAGGATAGGGTAGGGTAGGATAGGGTAGGATAGGGTAGGGTAGGATAGGATAGGCTAGGATAGGGTAAGATAGGATAGGGTAGGGTAGGATAGGGTAGGATAGGGTAGGGTAGGATAGGGTAGGGTAGGATAGGGTAGGGTAGGATAGGGTAGGATAGGGTAGGGTAGGATAGGATAGGGTAGGATAGGGTAAGATAGGATAGGGTAGGATAGGGTAAGATAAGGTAGGATAGGGTAGGATAGGGTAGGATAGGGTAAGATAGGATAGGGTAGGATAGGGTAAGATAAGGTAGGATAGGGTAGGATAGGGTAGGATAGGGTAGGATAGGGTAGGATAGAGTTACAGACATACTGTATTATGGATGTCAGAAAGAGTGGTATCAAGTAGAAAGAGTGGTATCAAGTAGAAAGAGTGGTATCAAGTAGAAAGAGTGGTATCAAGTAGGAAGAGTGGTATCAAGTAGAACGAGTGGTATCAAGTAGAACGAGTGGTATCAAGTAGAAAGAGTGGTATCAAGTAGAACGAGTGGTATCAAGTAGAAAGTAGACAAAGTATCTCAGTTGTGAAAAGTGGGCATGTAATGTATTCCATTAGTGTTACAAAACATATTGTTCATATTATGTCATATGAGTATCTGAACGTGTGTTAACGGTAGAGGTCAAACTAGAGGTCAGTGAGATGATGAACGTGTGATAACGGTAGAGGTCAAACTAGAGGTCAGTGAGATGATGAACGTGTGATAACGGTAGAGGTCAAACTAGAGGCCTGTGCCTATGACAAATATCAATCTGCTTCCCTAGCACCCTATTTCCTATATAGTGCACTATTTTTGACCAAGGCCAATAGGGGCTCTGGTCTAAAGTAGTGCACTATGTAGGGAATAGGGAGCCGTTTGGGATGCATGTCAGTCCTGATAAATAACCCTATTCTGTCATCGAATGAGCTTTAACTCTGGCTTCCCTGTGAACACTCAGCAATTAGTGGTTTTCGGACATCAAACGTAGATTTTTTTGAAATCCAAAATAATCACCTTCTTTTTTTAAAAATATTATGTTGGCAGAGGATTTTCATATTTTTTCCAAACGTTATTTTTGTATTTATGTAATATTACACATGCCCAAATCATATTAGAAAAGTCAAGTCGAGGCAAATCCAATTTACAGAGAAAGGAGAGGGAGGAGGGTCCCAGTCCCCTTGTTACCATAACACACACTAATCCAATTGAGGTGTTTAGAATACAATCCTGCAAAGTGGTACCCCTTTTTATCCATTAAATCATAACAGCGGTTGGTCAAATGTAGTGCACTATGTAGGGAATAGGGTGCCAATTGGGATACAACCTCTGATGTCTACCAGAGAAACGAAAGATTAGATTAACTTCATGTGAAACTGTAAAAGAAACCGCTGGGCGGAAGTCAACAACAACAAAACCAATAACAACAGAGTGTATTCAAATGAGGGAACCTAAAGTAGGGGCTACGGTTCTATCCATTCATTGGCTGCCTGTGTCCCAATATTCTCCAATAGTATCCTTTCGTGGTGTTCTCTCCTTGTAATAAACTTTAAGCAAAATCCACGTAAAATGCTTTCATTTTACTCCTGCGACTCTTTCATACTCTTGCTTGTGCCTGTCGTTTTTTTTCCCCCGTTAACCGTTACGACCACGGAGATGTTTGTCATGACCTGTCAAACACACCCCGGTAACGGCTGAAATGGCCTCAATGGAATGCATTGTCTTTCCGTTGCATCTATAAAGAACTCTAAAGCATCTTCAGGGATTTAATGCATCTTCTCGACCCTTACATCACAAAGAGAAGAAAGATATCTTTATTTTGATGGGGTGTTCATTTTAAACTGTTGAAATTAGAAATGAGACGCGCTGAAATGAAAGCAACTTCCAAAAATGAAGTACATTTAAATAATTTCACAGACGCTGTTACCCGGAGCAACTTACAGTAGTGAGTGCATATATTTGTCATACTTGTCCCACATGGGAATTGAACCCACAACCCTGGCATTGCAAGCACCATGCTCTACCAACTGAACCAGACGGGAGCCATACGTGACCGCCATACGAGTATGTATAGATAGGTGTAATCAAGAGCCAAGCTTGTTGATTTTTTATCTGAGGGTGTCCTGCTATTGACACACTTGTTGAATTATGCAAGAGAGTGTGGCAACAACAGTACTTAATGAGGCAGTCTAGACAGCGCAGGTAGACCTGGACAGAGTAGCCCTGTTCCACCACTTTATATTAATTTATTCATATATGCAAATTAAGCACATTTTATTTTCTTGATTTCAACACAAAAAAAATATAAAAAAAAACTGATATCATTATAAAATGTGTATATGAGTGCGTTTTTTGAAAAAATTGTGACATTTGACAATAAATTGAATAACTGAATTCCCACCAAAATCCTTGAACTCAATTCATTATTTGTCCGTGCCAGTAAGATGGTTTTACGTGCTATAATTCAGTCAATATCTTTATGGATTAAAAAAAATTGTAAAAGTTCTGAGAATCTTCATCCATTGTCCAACTGTTGCATCTATTAAACTTGTTTTTAAAACCTTTTAACAATTTTGAAGACCGTTGCTTAATAACCCCTTGGTGTGTGGATGAAAGCCAAATAGTGGAAACATTTCTCATTATTTCATTAATCAGAACGCCTTTACTCAGAAAGGCCAGGATACGAAACAGAAAGCCATTACATAGTATTAGGACCAGTCACCAAAGCCATTACATAGTATTAGGACCAGTCACCAAAGCCATTACATAGTATTAGAACCAGTCACCAAAGCAATTAAATAGTATTAGAACCAGTCACCAAAGCCATTAAATAGTATTAGAACCAGTCACCAAAGCCATTAAATAGTATTGGGAACCAGTCACCAAAGCCATTAAATAGTATTAGAACCAGTCACCAAAGCCATTAAATAGTATTAGAACGAGTCACCAAAGCCATTAAATAGTATTAGAACCAGTCAACAAAGCCATTAAATAGTATTAGAACCAGTCACCAAAGCCATTACATATTATTGGGAACCAGTCACCAAAGTCATTAAATAGTATTAGGTACCAGTCACCAAAGCCATTAAATAGTATTAGGTACCAGTCACCAAAGCCATTAAATAGTATTAGAACCAGTCACCAAAGCCATTAAATAGTATTAGGAACCAGTCACCAAAGCCATTAAATAGTATTGGGAACCAGTCACCAAAGCCATTAAATAGTATTAGGTACCAGTCACCAAAGCCATTAAATAGTATTAGACCCAGTCACCAAAGCCATTACATATTATTGGGAACCAGTCACCAAAGCCATTAAATAGTATTAGAACCAGTCACCAAAGCCATTAAATAGTATTAGGAACCAGTCACCAAAGCCATTAAATAGTATTATGACCTAGTCACCAAAGCCATTAAATAGTATTAGGAACCAGTCACCAAAGCCATTAAATAGTATTAGAACCAGTCACCAAAGCCATTAAATAGTATTAGAACCAGTCACCAAAGCCATTAAATAGTATTAGAACCAGTCACCAAAGCCATTAAATAGTATTATGACCCAGTCACCAAAGCCATTAAATAGTATTAGAACCAGTCACCAAAGCCATTAAATAGTATTAGAACCAGTCACCAAAGCCATTAAATAGTATTATGACCCAGTCACCAAAGCCATTAAATAGTATTAGCACCAGTCACCAAAGCCATTACATAGTATTAGAACCAGTCACCAAAGCCATTAAATAGTATTGGGAACCAGTCACCAAAGCCATTAAATAGTATTAGAACCAGTCACCACAGCCATTAAATAGTATTAGAACCAGTCACCAAAGCCATTAGATAGTATTAGAACCAGTCACCAAAGCAATTAAATAGTATTAGAACCAGTCACCAAAGCCATTAAATAGTATTAGAACCAGTCACCAAAGCCATTAAATAGTATTAGAACCAGTCACCAAAGCCATTAAATAGTATTAGAACCAGTCACCAAAGCCATTAAATAGTATTAGAACCAGTCACCAAGCCATTACATAGTATTGGGAACCAGTCACCAAAGTAATTAAATAGTATTAGAACCAGACACAATAGCCATTAAATAGTATTAGGTACCAGTCACCAAAGCCATTAAATATTATTAGAACCAGTCACCAAAGCCATTAAATAGTATTAGGAACCAGTCACCAAAGCCATTAAATAGTATTAGGTACCAGTCACCAAAGCCATTAAATAGTATTAGAACCAGTCACCAAAGCCATTAAATAGTATTAGAACCAGTCACCAAAGCCATTAAATAGTATTAGAACCAGTCACCAAAGCCATTAAATAGTATTAGGAACCAGTCACCAAAGCCATTAAATAGTATTATGACCTAGTCACCAAAGCCATTAAATAGTATTGGGAACCAGTCACCAAAGCCATTAAATAGTATTAGAACCAGTCACCAAAGCCATTAAATAGTATTAGAACCAGTCACCAAAGCCATTAAATAGTATTAGAACCAGTCACCAAAGCCATTAAATAGTATTATGACCCAGTCACCAAAGCCATTAAATAGTATTAGAACCAGTCACCAAAGCCATTAAATAGTATTAGGAACCAGTCACCAAAGCCATTAAATAGTATTATGACCCAGTCACCAAAGCCATTAAATAGTATTAGCACCAGTCACCAAAGCCATTACATAGTATTAGAACCAGTCACCAAAGCCATTAAATAGTATTGGGAACCAGTCACCAAAGCCATTAAATAGTATTAGAACCAGTCACCACAGCCATTAAATAGTATTAGAACCAGTCACCAAAGCCATTAAATAGTATTAGAACCAGTCACCAAAGCCATTAAATAGTATTAGAACCAGTCACCAAAGCCATTAAATAGTATTAGAACCAGTCACCAAAGCCATTAAATAGTATTAGAACCAGTCACCAAAGCCATTAAATAGTATTAGAACCAGTCACCAAAGCCATTAAATAGTATTAGAACCAGTCACCAAGCCATTACATAGTATTGGGAACCAGTCACCAAAGTAATTAAATAGTATTAGAACCAGACACAATAGCCATTAAATAGTATTAGGTACCAGTCACCAAAGCCATTAAATATTATTAGAACCAGTCACCAAAGCCATTAAATAGTATTAGGAACCAGTCACCAAAGCCATTAAATAGTATTAGAACCAGTCACCAAAGCCATTAAATAGTATTAGAACCAGTCACCAAAGCCATTAAATAGTATTAGAACCAGTCACCAAAGCCATTAAATAGTATTAGAACCAGTCACCAAAGCCATTAAATAGTATTATGACCCAGTCACCAAAGCCATTAAATAGTATTAGGAACCAGTCACCAAAGCCATTAAATAGTATTAGAACCAGTCACCAAAGCCATTAAATAGTATTAGAACCAGTCACCAAAGCCATTAAATAGTATTAGGAACCAGTCACCAAAGCCATTAAATAGTATTATGACCCAGTCACCAAAGCCATTAAATAGTATTAGAACCAGTCACCAAAGCCATTAAATAGTATTAGGAACAGTCACCAAAGCCATTAAATAGTATTATGACCTAGTCACCAAAGCCATTAAATAGTATTGGGAACCAGTCACCAAAGCCATTAAATAGTATTAGAACCAGTCACCAAAGCCATTAAATAGTATTAGAACCAGTCACCAAAGCCATTAAATAGCATTAGAACCAGTCACCAAAGCCATTAAATAGTATTAGGAACCAGTCACCAAAGCCATTAAATAGTATTAGACCCAGTCACCAAAGCCATTAAATAGTATTAGAACCAGTCACCAAAGCCATTAAATAGTATTAGAACCAGTCACCAAAGCCATTAAATAGCATTAGAACCAGTCACCAAAGCCATTAAATAGTATTAGAACCAGTCACCAAAGCCATTAAATAGTATTAGGAACCAGTCACCAAAGCCATTAAATAGTATTATGACCCAGTCACCAAAGCCATTAAATAGTATTAGAACCAGTCACCAAAGCCATTAAATAGTATTAGGAACCAGTCACCAAAGCCATTAAATAGTATTAGAACCAGTCACCAAAGCCATTAAATAGTATTAGGAACCAGTCACCAAAGCCATTAAATAGTATTAGAACCAGTCACCAAAGCCATTAAATAGTATTAGAACCAGTCACCAAAGCCATTAAATAGCATTAGAACCAGTCACCACAGCCATTAAATAGTATTAGAACCAGTCACCAAAGCCATTAAATAGTATTAGAACCAGTCACCAAAGCAATTAAATAGTATTAGAACCAGTCACCAAAGCCATTAAATAGTATTAGAACCAGTCACCAAAGCCATTAAATAGTATTAGAACCAGTCACCAAAGCCATTAAATAGTATTAGAACCAGTCACCAAAGCCATTAAATAGTATTAGAACCAGTCACCAAGCCATTACATAGTATTGGGAACCAGTCACCAAAGTAATTAAATAGTATTAGAACCAGACACAATAGCCATTAAATAGTATTAGGTACCAGTCACCAAAGCCATTAAATATTATTAGAACCAGTCACCAAAGCCATTAAATAGTATTAGGAACCAGTCACCAAAGCCATTAAATACTATTAGAACCAGTCACCAAAGCCATTAAATAGTATTAGAACCAGTCACCAAAGCCATTAAATAGTATTAGAACCAGTCACCAAAGCCATTAAATAGTATTAGAACCAGTCACCAAAGCCATTAAATAGTATTATGACCTAGTCACCAAAGCCATTAAATAGTATTGGGAACCAGTCACCAAAGCCATTAAATAGTATTAGAACCAGTCACCAAAGCCATTAAATAGTATTTGAACCAGTCACCAAAGCCATTAAATAGTATTAGGAACCAGTCACCAAAGCCATTAAATAGTATTATGACCCAGTCACCAAAGCCATTAAATAGTATTAGAACCAGTCACCAAAGCCATTAAATAGTATTAGGAAACAGTCACCAAAGCCATTAAATAGTATTATGACCTAGTCACCAAAGCCATTAAATAGTATTGGGAACCAGTCACCAAAGCCATTAAATAGTATTAGAACCAGTCACCAAAGCCATTAAATAGTATTAGAACCAGTCACCAAAGCCATTAAATAGCATTAGAACCAGTCACCAAAGCCATTAAATAGTATTAGGAACCAGTCACCAAAGCCATTAAATAGTATTATGACCTAGTCACCAAAGCCATTAAATAGTATTAGAACCAGTCACCAAAGCCATTAAATAGTATTAGAACCAGTCACCAAAGCCATTAAATAGCATTAGAACCAGTCACCAAAGCCATTAAATAGTATTAGGAACCAGTCACCAAAGCCATTAAATAGTATTAGGAACCAGTCACCAAAGCCATTAAATAGTATTATGACCCAGTCACCAAAGCCATTAAATAGTATTAGAACCAGTCACCAAAGCCATTAAATAGTATTAGGAACCAGTCACCAAAGCCATTAAATAGTATTAGAACCAGTCACCAAAGCCATTAAATAGTATTAGGAACCAGTCACCAAAGCCATTAAATAGTATTAGAACCAGTCACCAAAGCCATTAAATAGTATTAGAACCAGTCACCAAAGCCATTAAATAGCATTAGAACCAGTCACCAAAGCCATTAAATAGTATTAGCACCAGTCACCAAAGCCATTAAATAGTATTAGAACCAGTCACCAAAGCCATTAAATAGTATTAGGAACCAGTCACCAAAGCCATTAAATAGTATTATGACCCAGTCACCAAAGCCATTAAATAGTATTAGAACCAGTCCCCAAAGCCATTAAATAGTATTATGACCCAGTCACCAAAGCCATTAAATAGTATTGGGAACCAGTCACCAAAGCCATTAAATAGTATTAGAACCAGTCACCAAAGCCATTAAATAGTATTAGAACCAGTCACCAAAGCCATTACATAGTACTGGGAACCAGTCACCAAAGTAATTAAATAGTATTAGAACCAGACACAATAGCCATTAAATAGTATTAGGTACCAGTCACCAAAGCCATTACATAGTATTGGGAACCAGTCACCAAAGTAATTAAATAGTATTAGAACCAGTCACCATAGCCATTAAATAGTATTAGAACCAGTCACCAAAGCCATTAAATAGTATTATGACCCAGTCACCAAAGCCATTAAATAGTATTAGAACCAGTCACCAAAGCCATTAAATAGTATTAGAACCAGTCACCAAAGCCATTAAATAGTATTAGAACCAGTCACCAAAGCCATTAAATAGTATTAGGAACCAGTCACCAAAGCCATTAAATAGTATTATGACCTAGTCACCAAAGCCATTAAATAGTATTGGGAACCAGTCACCACAGCCATTAAATAGTATTAGAACCAGTCACCAAAGCCATTAAATAGTATTAGAACCAGTCACCACAGCCATTAAATAGTATTAGAACCAGTCACCAAAGCCATTAAATAGTATTAGAACCAGTCACCAAAGCAATTAAATAGTATTAGAACCAGTCACCAAAGCCATTAAATAGTATTAGAACCAGTCACCAAAGCCATTAAATAGTATTAGAACCAGTCACCAAAGCCATTAAATAGTATTAGAACCAGTCACCAAAGCCATTAAATAGTATTAGAACCAGTCACCAAAGCCATTACATAGTATTGGGAACCAGTCACCAAAGTAATTAAATAGTATTAGAACCAGACACAATAGCCATTAAATAGTATTAGGTACCAGTCACCAAAGCCATTAAATATTATTAGAACCAGTCACCAAAGCCATTAAATAGTATTAGGAACCAGTCACCAAAGCCATTAAATACTATTAGAACCAGTCACCAAAGCCATTAAATAGTATTAGAACCAGTCACCAAAGCCATTAAATAGTATTAGAACCAGTCACCAAAGCCATTAAATAGTATTAGAACCAGTCACCAAAGCCATTAAATAGTATTATGACCTAGTCACCAAAGCCATTAAATAGTATTTGAACCAGTCACCAAAGCCATTAAATAGTATTAGAACCAGTCACCAAAGCCATTAAATAGTATTTGAACCAGTCACCAAAGCCATTAAATAGTATTATGACCCAGTCACCAAAGCCATTAAATAGTATTAGAACCAGTCACCAAAGCCATTAAATAGTATTAGGAAACAGTCACCAAAGCCATTAAATAGTATTATGACCCAGTCACCAAAGCCATTAAATAGTATTGGGAACCAGTCACCAAAGCCATTAAATAGTATTAGGAACCAGTCACCAAAGCCATTAAATAGTATTATGACTCAGTCACCAAAGCCATTAAATAGTATTATGACCCAGTCACCAAAGCCATTAAATAGTATTGGGAACCAGTCACCAAAGTCATTAAATAGTATTAGAACCAGTCACCTAAGCCATTAAATAGTATTAGAACCAGTCACCAAAGCCATTAAATAGTATTAGAACCAGTCACCAAAGCCATTAAATAGTATTAGAACCAGTCACCAAAGCCATTAAATAGTATTAGAACCAGTCACCAAAGCCATTAAATAGTATTAGGAACCAGTCACCAAAGCCATTAAATAGTATTATGACCTAGTCACCAAAGCCATTAAATAGTATTGGGAACCAGTCACAAAAGCCATTAAATAGTATTAGAACCAGTCACCAAAGCCATTAAATAGTATTAGAACCAGTCACCAAAGCCATTAAATAGTATTATGACCCAGTCACCAAAGCCATTAAATAGTATTGGGAACCAGTCACCAAAGCCATTAAATAGTATTAGAACCAGTCACCAAAGCCATTAAATAGCATTAGAACCAGTCACCAAAGCCATTACATAGTATTGGGAACCAGTCACCAAAGTAATTAAATAGTATTAGAACCAGACACAATAGCCATTAAATAGTATTAGGTACCAGTCACCAAAGCCATTAAATATTATTAGAACCAGTCACCAAAGCCATTAAAGTGTATTAGGAACCAGTCACCAAAGCCATTAAATACTATTAGAACCAGTCACCAAAGCCATTAAATAGTATTAGAACCAGTCACCAAAGCCATTAAATAGTATTAGAACCAGTCACCAAAGCCATTAAATAGTATTAGGAACCAGTCACCAAAGCCATTAAATAGTATTATGACCTAGTCACCAAAGCCATTAAATAGTATTGGGAACCAGTCACCAAAGCCATTAAATAGTATTAGAACCAGTCACCAAAGCCATTAAATAGTATTTGAACCAGTCACCAAAGCCATTAAATAGTATTAGGAACCAGTCACCAAAGCCATTAAATAGTATTATGACCCAGTCACCAAAGCCATTAAATAGTATTAGAACCAGTCACCAAAGCCATTAAATAGTATTAGGAAACAGTCACCAAAGCCATTAAATAGTATTATGACCCAGTCACCAAAGCCATTAAATAGTATTGGGAACCAGTCACCAAAGCCATTAAATAGTATTATGACCCAGTCACCAAAGCCATTAAATAGTATTATGACCCAGTCACCAAAGCCATTAAATAGTATTATGACCCAGTCACCAAAGCCATTAAATAGTATTGGGAACCAGTCACCAAAGTCATTAAATAGTATTAGAACCAGTCACCAAAGCCATTAAATAGTATTAGAACCAGTCACCAAAGCCATTAAATAGTATTAGAACCAGTCACCAAAGCCATTAAATAGTATTAGAACCAGTCACCAAAGCCATTAAATAGTATTAGGAACCAGTCACCAAAGCCATTAAATAGTATTATGACCTAGTCACCAAAGCCATTAAATAGTATTAGGGAACCAGTCACCAAAGCCATTAAATAGTATTAGAACCAGTCACCAAAGCCATTAAATAGTATTAGAACCAGTCACCAAAGCCATTAAATAGCATTAGGAACCAGTCACCAAAGCCATTAAATAGTATTAGGAACCATTCACCAAAGCCATTAAATAGTATTATGACCCAGTCACCAAAGCCATTAAATAGTATTAGAACCAGTCACCAAAGCCATTAAATAGTATTAGGAACCAGTCACCAAAGCCATTAAATAGTATTAGAACCAGTCACCAAAGCCATTAAATAGTATTAGAACCACCATACAAACCAGTCACCAAAGCCATTAAATAGTATTAGAACCAGTCACCAAAGCCATTAAATAGTATTAGGAACCAGTCACCAAAGCCATTAAATAGTATTATGACCCAGTCACCAAAGCCATTAAATAGTATTAGAACCAGTCACCAAAGCCATTAAATAGTATTAGGAACCAGTCACCAAAGCCATTAAATAGTATTAGAACCAGTCACCAAAGCCATTAAATAGTATTAGAACCAGTCACCAAAGCCATTAAATAGTATTGGGAACCAGTCACCAAAGCCATTAAATAGTATTAGAACCAGTCACCTAAGCCATTAAATAGTATTAGAACCAGTCACCAAAGCCATTAAATAGTATTAGAACCAGTCACCAAAGCCATTAAATAGTATTAGAACCAGTCACCAAAGCCATTAAATAGTATTAGAACCAGTCACCAAAGCCATTAAATAGTATTAGGAACCAGTCACCAAAGCCATTAAATAGTATTATGACCTAGTCACCAAAGCCATTAAATAGTATTGGGAACCAGTCACAAAAGCCATTAAATAGTATTAGAACCAGTCACCAAAGCCATTAAATAGTATTAGAACCAGTCACCAAAGCCATTAAATAGTATTACGACCCAGTCACCAAAGCCATTAAATAGTATTGGGAACCAGTCACCAAAGCCATTAAATAGTATTAGAACCAGTCACCAAAGCCATTAAATAGTATTAGAACCAGTCACCAAAGCCATTACATAGTATTGGGAACCAGTCACCAAAGTAATTAAATAGTATTAGAACCAGACACAATAGCCATTAAATAGTATTAGGTACCAGTCACCAAAGCCATTAAATATTATTAGAACCAGTCACCAAAGCCATTAAAGTGTATTAGGAACCAGTCACCAAAGCCATTAAATACTATTAGAACCAGTCACCAAAGCCATTAAATAGTATTATGACCCAGTCACCAAAGCCATTAAATAGTATTAGAACCAGTCACCAAAGCCATTAAATAGTATTAGGAAACAGTCACCAAAGCCATTAAATAGTATTATGACCCAGTCACCAAAGCCATTAAATAGTATTAGGAACCAGTCACCAAAGCCATTAAATAGTATTATGACCTAGTCACCAAAGCCATTAAATAGTATTGGGAACCAGTCACCAAAGCCATTAAATAGTATTAGAACCAGTCACCAAAGCCATTAAATAGTATTTGAACCAGTCACCAAAGCCATTAAATAGTATTAGGAACCAGTCACCAAAGCCATTAAATAGTATTATGACCCAGTCACCAAAGCCATTAAATAGTATTAGAACCAGTCACCAAAGCCATTAAATACTATTAGAACCAGTCACCAAAGCCATTAAATAGTATTATGACCCAGTCACCAAAGCCATTAAATAGTATTAGAACCAGTCACCAAAGCCATTAAATAGTATTAGGAAACAGTCACCAAAGCCATTAAATAGTATTATGACCCAGTCACCAAAGCCATTAAATAGTATTAGGAACCAGTCACCAAAGCCATTAAATAGTATTATGACCTAGTCACCAAAGCCATTAAATAGTATTGGGAACCAGTCACCAAAGCCATTAAATAGTATTAGAACCAGTCACCAAAGCCATTAAATAGTATTTGAACCAGTCACCAAAGCCATTAAATAGTATTAGGAACCAGTCACCAAAGCCATTAAATAGTATTATGACCCAGTCACCAAAGCCATTAAATAGTATTAGAACCAGTCACCAAAGCCATTAAATAGTATTAGGAAACAGTCACCAAAGCCATTAAATAGTATTATGACCCAGTCACCAAAGCCATTAAATAGTATTGGGAACCAGTCACCAAAGCCATTAAATAGTATTATGACCCAGTCACCAAAGCCATTAAATAGTATTATGACCCAGTCACCAAAGCCATTAAATAGTATTATGACCCAGTCACCAAAGCCATTAAATAGTATTGGGAACCAGTCACCAAAGTCATTAAATAGTATTAGAACCAGTCACCAAAGCCATTAAATAGTATTAGAACCAGTCACCAAAGCCATTAAATAGTATTAGAACCAGTCACCAAAGCCATTAAATAGTATTAGAACCAGTCACCAAAGCCATTAAATAGTATTAGGAACCAGTCACCAAAGCCATTAAATAGTATTATGACCTAGTCACCAAAGCCATTAAATAGTATTGGGAACCAGTCACCAAAGCCATTAAATAGTATTAGAACCAGTCACCAAAGCCATTAAATAGTATTAGAACCAGTCACCAAAGCCATTAAATAGCATTAGAACCAGTCACCAAAGCCATTAAATAGTATTAGGAACCATTCACCAAAGCCATTAAATAGTATTATGACCCAGTCACCAAAGCCATTAAATAGTATTAGAACCAGTCACCAAAGCCATTAAATAGTATTAGGAACCAGTCACCAAAGCCATTAAATAGTATTAGAACCAGTCACCAAAGCCATTAAATAGTATTAGAACCAGTCACCAAAGCCATTAAATAGCATTAGAACCAGTCACCAAAGCCATTAAATAGTATTAGGAACCAGTCACCAAAGCCATTAAATAGTATTAGGAACCAGTCACCAAAGCCATTAAATAGTATTATGACCCAGTCACCAAAGCCATTAAATAGTATTAGAACCAGTCACCAAAGCCATTAAATAGTATTAGGAACCAGTCACCAAAGCCATTAAATAGTATTAGAACCAGTCACCAAAGCCATTAAATAGTATTAGAACCAGTCACCAAAGCCATTAAATAGCATTAGAACCAGTCACCAAAGCCATTAAATAGTATTAGCACCAGTCACCAAAGCCATTAAATAGTATTAGAACCAGTCACCAAAGCCATTAAATAGTATTAGGAACCAGTCACCAAAGCCATTAAATAGTATTATGACCCAGTCACCAAAGCCATTAAATAGTATTAGAACCAGTCCCCAAAGCCATTAAATAGTATTATGACCCAGTCACCAAAGCCATTAAATAGTATTGGGAACCAGTCACCAAAGCCATTAAATAGTATTGGGAACCAGTCACCAAAGCCATTAAATAGTATTAGAACCAGTCACCAAAGCCATTAAATAGTATTAGAACCAGTCACCAAAGCCATTAAATAGTATTAGAACCAGTCACCAAAGCCATTAAATAGTATTAGAACCAGTCACCAAAGCCATTAAATAGTATTATGACCCAGTCACCAAAGCCATTAAATAGTATTGGGAACCAGTCACCAAAGCCATTAAATAGTATTATGACCCAGTCACCAAAGCCATTAAATAGTATTGGGAACCAGTCACCAAAGCCATTAAATAGTATTAGAACCAGTCACCAAAGCCATTAAAGTGTATTAGGAACCAGTCACCAAAGCCATTAAATAGTATTAGGAACCAGTCACCAAAGCCATTAAATAGTATTAGGAACCAGTCACCAAAGCCATTAAATAGTATTAGAACCAGTCACCAAAGCCATTAAATAGTATTAGAACCAGTCACCAAAGCCATTAAATAGCATTAGAACCAGTCACCAAAGCCATTAAATAGTATTAGGAACCAGTCACCAAAGCCATTAAATAGTATTAGGAACCAGTCACCAAAGCCATTAAATAGTATTATGACCCAGTCACCAAAGCCATTAAATAGTATTAGAACCAGTCACCAAAGCCATTAAATAGTATTAGGAACCAGTCACCAAAGCCATTAAATAGTATTAGAACCAGTCACCAAAGCCATTAAATAGTATTAGAACCAGTCACCAAAGCCATTAAATAGCATTAGAACCAGTCACCAGCCATTAAATAGTATTAGCACCAGTCACCAAAGCCATTAAATAGTATTAGAACCAGTCACCAAAGCCATTAAATAGTATTAGGAACCAGTCACCAAAGCCATTAAATAGTATTATGACCCAGTCACCAAAGCCATTAAATAGTATTAGAACCAGTCCCCAAAGCCATTAAATAGTATTATGACCCAGTCACCAAAGCCATTAAATAGTATTGGGAACCAGTCACCAAAGCCATTAAATAGTATTGGGAACCAGTCACCAAAGCCATTAAATAGTATTAGAACCAGTCACCAAAGCCATTAAATAGTATTAGAACCAGTCACCAAAGCCATTAAATAGTATTAGAACCAGTCACCAAAGCCATTAAATAGTATTAGAACCAGTCACCAAAGCCATTAAATAGTATTAGGAACCAGTCACCAAAGCCATTAAATAGTATTGGGAACCAGTCACCAAAGCCATTAAATAGTATTA
This sequence comes from Coregonus clupeaformis, assembly GCF_020615455.1. Lineage (NCBI taxonomy): Eukaryota > Metazoa > Chordata > Actinopteri > Salmoniformes > Salmonidae > Coregonus > Coregonus clupeaformis. The sequence continues at coordinate 1,389,222 of NC_059224.1, read as the reverse complement.
TGACCCAGTCACCAAAGCCATTAAATAGTATTGGGAACCAGTCACCAAAGCCATTAAATAGTATTATGACCCAGTCACCACAGCCATTAAATAGTATTATGACCCAGTCACCACAGCCATTAAATAGTATTAGAACCAGTCACCAAAGCCATTAAATAGTATTAGAACCAGTCACCAAAGCCATTAAATAGCATTAGAACCAGTCACCAAAGCCATTAAATAGTATTAGGAACCAGTCACCAAAGCCATTAAATAGTATTAGGAACCAGTCACCAAAGCCATTAAATAGTATTATGACCCAGTCACCAAAGCCATTAAATAGTATTAGAACCAGTCACCAAAGCCATTAAATAGTATTAGGAACCAGTCACCAAAGCCATTAAATAGTATTAGAACCAGTCACCAAAGCCATTAAATAGTATTAGAACCAGTCACCAAAGCCATTAAATAGTATTGGGAAACCAGTCACCAAAGTCATTAAATAGTATTAGAACCAGTCACCTAAGCCATTAAATAGTATTAGAACCAGTCACCAAAGCCATTAAATAGTATTAGAACCAGTCACCAAAGCCATTAAATAGTATTAGAACCAGTCACCAAAGCCATTAAATAGTATTAGAACCAGTCACCAAAGCCATTAAATAGTATTAGGAACCAGTCACCAAAGCCATTAAATAGTATTATGACCTAGTCACCAAAGCCATTAAATAGTATTGGGAACCAGTCACAAAAGCCATTAAATAGTATTAGAACCAGTCACCAAAGCCATTAAATAGTATTAGAACCAGTCACCAAAGCCATTAAATAGTATTATGACCCAGTCACCAAAGCCATTAAATAGTATTGGGAACCAGTCACCAAAGCCATTAAATAGTATTAGAACCAGTCACCAAAGCCATTAAATAGTATTAGAACCAGTCACCAAAGCCATTACATAGTATTGGGAACCAGTCACCAAAGTAATTAAATAGTATTAGAACCAGACACAATAGCCATTAAATAGTATTAGGTACCAGTCACCAAAGCCATTAAATATTATTAGAACCAGTCACCAAAGCCATTAAAGTGTATTAGGAACCAGTCACCAAAGCCATTAAATACTATTAGAACCAGTCACCAAAGCCATTAAATAGTATTATGACCCAGTCACCAAAGCCATTAAATAGTATTAGAACCAGTCACCAAAGCCATTAAATAGTATTAGGAAACAGTCACCAAAGCCATTAAATAGTATTATGACCCAGTCACCAAAGCCATTAAATAGTATTAGGAACCAGTCACCAAAGCCATTAAATAGTATTATGACCTAGTCACCAAAGCCATTAAATAGTATTGGGAACCAGTCACCAAAGCCATTAAATAGTATTAGAACCAGTCACCAAAGCCATTAAATAGTATTTGAACCAGTCACCAAAGCCATTAAATAGTATTAGGAACCAGTCACCAAAGCCATTAAATAGTATTATGACCCAGTCACCAAAGCCATTAAATAGTATTAGAACCAGTCACCAAAGCCATTAAATACTATTAGAACCAGTCACCAAAGCCATTAAATAGTATTATGACCCAGTCACCAAAGCCATTAAATACTATTAGAACCAGTCACCAAAGCCATTAAATAGTATTAGGAAACAGTCACCAAAGCCATTAAATAGTATTATGACCCAGTCACCAAAGCCATTAAATAGTATAGGAACCAGTCACCAAAGCCATTAAATAGTATTAAGACCTAGTCACCAAAGCCATTAAATAGTATTGGGAACCAGTCACCAAAGCCATTAAATAGTATTAGAACCAGTCACCAAAGCCATTAAATAGTATTTGAACCAGTCACCAAAGCCATTAAATAGTATTAGGAACCAGTCACCAAAGCCATTAAATAGTATTATGACCCAGTCACCAAAGCCATTAAATAGTATTAGAACCAGTCACCAAAGCCATTAAATAGTATTAGGAAACAGTCACCAAAGCCATTAAATAGTATTATGACCCAGTCACCAAAAGCCATTAAATAGTATTGGGAACCAGTCACCAAAGCCATTAAATAGTATTATGACCCAGTCACCAAAGCCATTAAATAGTATTATGACCCAGTCACCAAAGCCATTAAATAGTATTATGACCCAGTCACCAAAGCCATTAAATAGTATTGGGAACCAGTCACCAAAGTCATTAAATAGTATTAGAACCAGTCACCAAAGCCATTAAATAGTATTAGAACCAGTCACCAAAGCCATTAAATAGTATTAGAACCAGTCACCAAAGCCATTAAATAGTATTAGAACCAGTCACCAAAGCTATTAAATAGTATTAGGAACCAGTCACCAAAGCCATTAAATAGTATTATGACCTAGTCACCAAAGCCATTAAATAGTATTGGGAACCAGTCACCAAAGCCATTAAATAGTATTAGAACCAGTCACCAAAGCCATTAAATAGTATTAGAACCAGTCACCAAAGCCATTAAATAGCATTAGAACCAGTCACCAAAGCCATTAAATAGTATTAGGAACCATTCACCAAAGCCATTAAATAGTATTATGACCTAGTCACCAAAGCCATTAAATAGTATTAGAACCAGTCACCAAAGCCATTAAATAGTATTAGGAACCAGTCACCAAAGCCATTAAATGGTATTAGAACCAGTCACCAAAGCCATTAAATAGTATTAGAACCAGTCACCAAAGCCATTAAATAGCATTAGAACCAGTCACCAAAGCCATTAAATAGTATTAGGAACCAGTCACCAAAGCCATTAAATGTATTAGGAACCAGTCACCAAAGCCATTAAATAGTATTAGACCCCAGTCACCAAAGCCATTAAATAGTATTAGAACCAGTCACCAAAGCCATTAAATAGTATTAGGAACCAGTCACCGAAGCCATTAAATAGTATTAGGAACCAGTCACCAAAGCCATTAAATAGTATTAGAACCAGTCACCAAAGCCATTAAATAGCATTAGAACCAGTCACCAAAGCCATTAAATAGTATTAGCACCAGTCACCAAAGCCATTAAATAGTATTAGAACCAGTCACCAAAGCCATTAAATAGTATTAGGAACCAGTCACCAAAGCCATTAAATAGTATTATGACCCAGTCACCAAAGCCATTAAATAGTATTAGAACCAGTCCCCAAAGCCATTAAATAGTATTATGACCCAGTCACCAAAGCCATTAAATAGTATTGGGAACCAGTCACCAAAGCCATTAAATAGTATTGGGAACCAGTCACCAAAGCCATTAAATAGTATTAGAACCAGTCACCAAAGCCATTAAATAGTATTAGAACCAGTCACCAAAGCCATTAAATAGTATTAGAACCAGTCACCAAAGCCATTAAATAGTATTAGAACCAGTCACCAAAGCCATTAAATAGTATTATGACCTAGTCACCAAAGCCATTAAATAGTAATAGGAACCAGTCACCAAAGCCATTAAATAGTATTATGACCCAGTCACCAAAGCCATTAAATAGTATTGGGAACCAGTCACCAAAGCCATTAAATAGTATTAGAACCAGTCACCAAAGCCATTAAAGTGTATTAGGAACCAGTCACCAAAGCCATTAAAGTGTATTAGGAACCAGTCACCAAAGCCATTAAATAGTATTAGGAACCAGTCACCAAAGCCATTAAATAGTATTAGAACCAGTCACCAAAGCCATTAAATAGTATTAGAACCAGTCACCAAAGCCATTAAATAGCATTAGAACCAGTCACCAAAGCCATTAAATAGTATTAGGAACCAGTCACCAAAGCCATTAAATAGTATTAGGAACCAGTCACCAAAGCCATTAAATAGTATTATGACCCAGTCACCAAAGCCATTAAATAGTATTAGAACCAGTCACCAAAGCCATTAAATAGTATTAGGAACCAGTCACCAAAGCCATTAAATAGATGGGAACCAGTCACCAAAGCCATTAAATAGTATTAGAACCAGTCACCAAAGCCATTAAATAGCATTAGAACCAGTCACCAAAGCCATTAAATAGTATTAGCACCAGTCACCAAAGCCATTAAATAGTATTAGAACCAGTCACCAAAGCCATTAAATAGTATTAGAACCAGTCACCAAAGCCATTAAAATAGTATTATGACCCAGTCACCAAAGCCATTAAATAGTATTAGAACCAGTCCCCAAAGCCATTAAATAGTATTGTGATCCAGTCACCAAAAGCCATTAAATAGTATTGGGAACCAGTCACCAAAGCCATTAAATAGTATTGGGAACCAGTCACCAAAGCCATTAAATAGTATTAGAACCAGTCACCAAAGCCATTAAATAGTATTAGAACCAGTCACCAAAGCCATTAAATAGTATTAGAACCAGTCACCAAAGCCATTAAATAGTATAGAACCAGTCACCAAAGCCATTAAATAGTATTAGACCCAGTCACCAAAGCATTAAATGGAGTATTGGGAACCAAGTCACCAAAGCCATTAAGTAGTATTATGACCCAGTCACCAAAGCCATTAAATAGTATTGGGAACCAGTCACCAAAGCCATTAAATAGTATTATGACCCAGTCACCACAGCCATTAAATAGTATTATGACCCAGTCACCACAGCCATTAAATAGTATTAGAACCAGTCACCAAAGCCATTAAATAGTATTAGAACCAGTCACCAGCCATTAAATAGTATTATAACCAGTCACCAAAGCCATTAAATAGTATTAGAACCAGTCACCAAAGCCATTAAATAGTATTATGACCCAGTCACCAAAGCCATTAAATAGTATTAGAACCAGTCACCAAAGCCATTAAATAGTATTA